>NC_059444.1:100881904-100906904 GCF_905237065.1 Salmo salar | reverse complement strand
AGGAGAGGAGAGGAGAGGGAGAGGAGGGGAGAGGGGAGAGGGAGGAGAGGAGAGGAGAGGAGGGGAGGGGGGGGAGAGGGAGAGAGGAGTTAGAGATGTTTGTTATTACATCATCAGTTGCCATCAGGAAATGACCAGTCAGCTGATCGGAGAAGAGGAGGAGGAACTGAAAGCTAAAAAAGCTAAACAAGTGTTCTTCACTCCAGGATCATTGCCACTAAGTCCCTCCCTCCCTAAGTCCCTCCATCCCTTCCTAAGTCCCTCCCTCCCTAAGTCCTCCCCTCCTAAGTCCCTCCCTCACTCCCTTAAGTCCCTCCCACTCCCTAAGTCCCTCCCTCCCCCACTCCCTAAGTCCCTCACTCCCTAAGTCCTCCTCCCTAAGTCCCTCCCTCACTCCCTAAGTCCTCCCCTCCCTAAGTCCCTCCTCACTCCCCTAAGTCCCTCCCTCCCTAAGTCCCTCTCTCACCTAAGTCCCTCCCTCCCCACCAGTCCCTCCCCCCTCCCCAAGTCCTCCCTCCCTAATTCCCTCCCACACTCCCTAAGTCCCTCCCTCCCTAGAGTCCCTCTCTCACTAAGTCCCTCCTCACTAAGTCCCTCCCTCCCCTCCCCTAAGTCCCTCCCTCACTAAGTCCCTCCCTCACACACATCTGACAGACAACTAGCAACATATTCCACATCTCACATGGAGTACACACACACACACACACACACACACACACACACACACACACACAACACACACACACACACACACACACACACACACACACACACACACACACACACACACACACACACACACACACACACACACACAGCTACATGGTGAACAGCAGTAGAGAGAGGACATGCAGCTGTCTCCCTACCTGTCAGAGATAGAGAGACAGAGATGATATACTGTAATGTAGAGATATAAATGGAGACAGAGATTATATACGTATATGAGAGATATAAATAGGAGAGACAGAGATGATATACTGTATATGAGAGATATAAATAGGAGACAGAGATGATATACTGTATATAGAGAGATATAAATAGGAGACAGAGATGATATACTGTATGTAGAGAGATAAATAGGGAGACAGAGATGATATACTGTATATAGAGATATAAATAGGAGACAGAGATGATATACTGTATATATAGAGATAGGAAATAGGAGACAGAGATGATATACTGTATGTAGAGATATAAATAGGAGACTTAGATGATATACTGTATATATAGAGATAGAAATAGGAGACAGAGATGATATACTGTATATATAGAGATAGAAATAGGAGACAGAGATGATATACTGTATGTAGAGAGATAGAAATAGGAGACAGAGATGATATACTGTATAGAGAATATAAATAGGAGACAGAGATGATATACTCTATAGAGAGATATAAATAGGAGACAGAGATGATACTGTATATAGAGAGATATAAATAGGAGACAGAGATGATATACTGTATATAGAGAGATATAAATAGGCGACAGAGATGATATACTGTATATAGAGAGATATAAATAAGGAGACAGAGATGATATACTGTATATGTAGAGATATAAATAGGAGACAGAGATGATATACTGTATATAGAGATATAAATAGGAGACAGAGATGATATACTGTATAGAGAGATATAAATAGGGGACAGAGATGATATACTGTATAGAGAGATATAAATAGGAGACAGAGATGATATACTGTATATAGAGATATCAATAGGAGACAGAGATGATATACTCCTATAGAGATATAAATAGGAGACAGAGATGATATACTGTATAGAGAGATATAAATAGGAGACAGAGATATACTGTATAGAGAGATATAAATAGGAGATAGAGAGTTATATACTGTATATAGAGATATCAATAGGAGACAGAGATGATATACTCTATAGAGAGATATAAAATAGGAGACAGAGATGATATACTGTATAGAGATATAAATAGGAGACAGGGATGATATGTGTCACGGTTGATAAAAATATAAAATCAAAATATATATATAATATAAAGCAGGTGGGAAAATGGAGAACTTGAGTATGATCCCCAATTAGAGACAACAAACATCAGCTGCCTCTAATTGGGAACCATACCAAGAGCACCAACATAGAAATGGAAAGACTAGAACACCCCCTCCTAGTCACGCCCTGACCTACAACACCATAGAGAACCAAGGGCTCTCTATGGTCAGGGGCGTGACAATATGCCGTATATCGAGAGATACAGTCCCTTACAAAAGTATTCACCCCCTTTGGCATTTTTCCTATTTTGTTGCCTTACAACCTGGAATTAAAATATAATTTTTTGGGGGTGTTTGCTTATCATTTGATTTACACAACATTCCTACCAATTTGAAGATGCAATTTTTTATTTAAATTGTGAAACAAACAAGAAATAAGACAAAAAAAAAAACTGAAAACTTGAGCGTCATAACTGTTCACCCCCCCTCAAAGTTAATACTTGTAGAGACACCTTTGCAGCAATTACAGCTGCAAGTCTCTTCGAATATGTCTCTACAAGATTGGCACACTTTAGCCACAGGGATTTTTGCCCATTCCTCAAGGCTAACTGCTCCAGCTCCCCTTCCAGTTGGATGGGTTCAGCTGGTGTACAGCAACCTGTAAGTCATACCACAGATTCCCCAATTGGATTGGAGGTCTGGGCTTTGACCAGGCCATTCCAAGACATTTAAAATGTTTCCCCTTAAAACCACTCGACTGTTGTTTAATTTTTTCTTCTTTAAGCATTGGCTTTTTTTTCTGGACACTCTTCCGTAAAGCCCAGCTCACCTGTGGAGTGTACGGCTTAAGTGGTCCTATGCGGACAGATACTCCAATCTCCGCGCGTGTGGAGCTTTGCAGCTCCTTCAGGGTTTATCTTTGGTCTCTTTGTTGCCTCTCTGATTTAATGCCCTCTTTACCTGGTCGGTGAGTTTTGGTGGGCGGCCCTCTCTTGGCAGGTTTGTTGTGGTGCCAAATTCTTTCCGCATTTTTTAATAATGGATTTAATTGCTGCTCCGTTCGGATGTTCAAAGTTCCAGATATTTTTTATAACCCAACCCAGATCTGTACTTCTCCACAACTCTGTCCCCGACATGGACTGGAGAACTCCTTGGTCTTTTTATTTATTCATTTATTTAACCTTTCATTTAACCAGGTGGGCTAGTTGAGAACAAGTCCTTTATTTTAAACCAGGTAGGCCAGTTGAGAACAAGTTCTCACTTTACAATCGACCTGGCCAAGATAAAGCAAAGCAGTGTGACACAAACAACAACACAGAACCCTGTCTCTCTCTCTCTCTCTGTCTCTCTCTCTGTCTCTCTGTCTCTCTCTCTGTCTCTCTCTCTGTCTCTCTGTCTCCTCGCTCTCTCTGTCTCTCTCTCTCTATCTCTCTCTGTCTCTTTCTCTCTGTCTCTCTGTCTCTCTCTCTCTCTCCCTCTGTCTCTTTCTCTCCTGTCTCTCTCTGTCTCTCTCTGTCTCTCTCTCTGTCTCTGTCTCTCTGTCTCTGTCTCTCTCTCTCTCTCTGTCTCTTTCTCTCTCTCTCTCTGTCTCTCTCTCCTGTCTCTCTCTCTGTCTCTCTCTCTCTCTCTCTCTCTCTCTGTCTCTCTGTCTCTCTCTCTGTCTCTCTCTCTGTCTCTCTCTCTGTCTCTCTCTCTCTTGTCTCTGTCTCTCTCTCTCTCTCTCTCTGTCTCTCTCTCTCTCTCTGTCTCTCTCTCTCTCTCTATCTGTAACTATGTTCAACCCCCTGACACTGAACTATGTACACATATCCCCTGATATATATATCTATACAATCTGTGATCCAGACCGAAGGAGAGCAGCTTTATCCACAGAACCAGAATAGACACCCCCCCCCTCCTCCTCTCACAGGAAGTGGTCACAGGTTGTTTTTATTTATTATTTACCTAGGGAAAGTCAGTTAAGAACAAATTATTATTTACAATGACAGCCTACCGGGAACAGTGGGGTTAACTGCCTTGTTCAGGGGGGCAGAACGACAGATTTTTACCTTGTCAGATCAGGGATTGATCCAGCAACTTTTCAGTTATTGGCCAAACACCCACTAGGCAACCTGCCGCCCAAGTGTATGGTTATAGACAGTGTATTATAGACAGTGTGTGTTATAGACAGTGTGTGTTATAGACAGTGTGTATTATAGACAGTGTGTATTATAGACAGTGTGTATTACAGACAGTGTGTGATTATGGACAGTGTGTATTATAGACAGTGTGTATTATAGACAGTGTGTATTATAGACAGTGTGTATTATGACAGTGGTGTATTACAGACAGTGTGTATTATAGACAGTGTGTATTACAGACAGTGTATGGTTATAGACAGTGTGTATTATAGACAGTGTGTATTATAGACAGTGTGTATTATAGACGGTGTGCATTGCAGACAGTGTATGGTTATAGACAGTGTGTATTATAGACAGTGTGTATTATAGACAGTGTGTATTATAGACAGTGTGTATTATAGACAGTGTGTATTATAGACAGTGTGTATTACGCAGACAGTGTGTATTATAGACAGTGTGTATTATAGACGTGTGTATTATAGACAGTGTGTATTATAGACAGTGTGTATTATAGACAGTGTGTATTACAGACAGTGTGTATTATAGACGTGTGTATTACAGACAGTGTATGGTTATAGACAGTGTGTATTATAGACAGTGTATTATAGACAGTGTGCTATTATAGACAGTGTGTATTACGGACAGTGTATGGTTATAGACAGTGTGTATTAGAGACAGTGTGTATTATAGACAGTGTATATTACAGACAGTGTGTAATTATAGACATGTGTATTATGATGTGTATTATAGACAGTGTGTATTATAGACAGTGTGTATTACAGACAGTGTGTATTATGGACAGTGTGTATTATAGACAGTGTGTATTATAGACAGTGTGTATTATAGACAGTGTGTATTCCAGACAGTGTGTATTATAGACAGTGTGTATTCCAGACAGTGTGTGTTACAGACAGTGTGTATTATAGACAAGTGTGTATTATAGACAGTGTGTATTATAGACAGTGTGTATTATAGACAGTGTGTATTATAGACAGTGTGTATTATAGACAGTGTGTGTTATAGACGGTGTGTGTTATAGACAGTGTGTGTTATAGACAGTGTTATTATGGACAGTGTGTATTATAGACAGTGTGTATATAGACAGTGCTGTATTATAGACAGTGTGTATTCCAGACGGTGTGTATTATAGACAGTGTGTATTATAGACAGTGTGTATTATAGACAGTGTGTATTCCAGACAGTGTGTGTTACAGACAGTGTGTATTATAGACAGTGTGTATTATAGACAGTGTGTATTATAGACAGTGTGTATTATAGACAGTGTGTATTATAGACAGTGTGTATTATAGACAGTGTGTATTCCAGACAGTGTGTATTCCAGACAGTGTGTATTATAGACAGTGTTATTATAGACAGTGTGTATTATAGACAGTGTGTATTATAGACAGTGTGTATTCCAGACAGTGTGTGTTACAGACAGTGTGTATTATAGACAGTGTGTATTCCAGACAGTGTGTATTATAGACAGTGTGTGTTATAGACAGTGTGTGTTACAGACAGTGTGTGTTATAGACGGTGTGAATTATAGACAGTGTGTATTATAGACAGTGTGTATTATAGACAGTGTGTATTATCAGACAGTGTGTATTCCAGACAGTGTGTATTATAGACAGTGTGTATTATGAGACAGTGTATTCCAGACAGTGTGTGTTACAGACAGTGTGTATTATAGACAGTGTGTATTATAGACAGTGTGTATTATAGACAGTGTGTATTATAGACAGTGTGTATTCCAGACAGTGTGTATTCCAGACAGTGTGTATTATAGACAGTGTGTATTATAGACAGTGTGTATTCCAGACAGTGTGTATTATAGACAGTGTGTATTATAGACAGTGTGTATTATAGACAGTGTGTATTATAGACGGTGTGTATTATAGACAGTGTGTATTATAGACAGTGTGTATTATAGACAGTGTGTATTCCAGGACAGTGTGTGTTATAGACAGTGTGTATTATAGACAGTGTGTATTATAGACAGTGTGTATTATAGACAGTGTATGGTTATAGACAGTGTGTATTATAGACAGTGTGTATTATAGACAGTGTGTATTACAGACAGTGTGTATTATAGACAGTGTGTATTCCAGACAGTGTGTGTTATAGACAGTGTGTATTATAGACAGTGTGTATTATAGACAGTGTGTATTACAGACAGTGTGAATTATAGACAGTGTGTATTATAGACAGTGTGTATTATAGACAGTGTGTATTCCAGACAGTGTGTGCCTTACAGACAGTGTGTATTATAGACAGTGTGTATTATAGACAGTGTGTATTATAGACAGTGTGTATTACAGACAGTGTGTATTATAGACAGTGTGTATTAGAGACAGTGTGTATTATAGACAGTGTGTATTCCAGACAGTGTGTGTTACAGACAGTGTGTATTATAGACAGTGTGTATTATAGACGGTGTGTATTATAGACAGTGTGTATTACAGACAGTGTGTATTATAGACAGTGTGTATTATAGACAGTGTGTATTAGAGACAGTGTGTATTATAGACAGTGTGTATTCCAGACAGTGTGTATTATAGACAGTGTGTATTATAGACAGTGTGTATTATAGACAGTGTGTATTATAGACAGTGTGTGTTATAGACAGTGTGTATTATAGACAGTGTGTATTCCAGACAGTGTGTATTATAGACAGTGTGTATTATAGACAGTGTGTAATTATAGACAGTGTGTATTCCAGACAGTGTGTATTCCAGACAGTGTGTATTATAGACAGTGTGTATTATAGACAGTGTGTATTATAGACAGTGTGTATTATAGACAGTGTGTATTAGAGACAGTGTGTATTATAGACAGTGTGTATTCCAGACAGTGTGTATTATAGACAGTGTGTATTATAGACAGTGTGTATTATAGACAGTGTGTATTATAGACAGTGTGTATTCCAGACAGTGTGTATTATAGACAGTGTGTATTATAGACAGTGTGTATTCCAGACAGTGTGTTATAGACAGTGTGTATTATAGACAGTGTGTATTATAGACAGTGTGTATTATAGACAGTGTGTATTATAGACAGTGTGTATTATAGACAGTGTGTATTCCAGACAGTGTGTATTCCAGACAGTGTGTATTATAGACGGTGTGTATTATAGACAGTGTGTATTATAGACAGTGTGTATTCCAGACAGTGTGTATTCCAGACAGTGTGTATTATAGACAGTGTGTATTATAGACAGTGTGTATTATAGACAGTGTGTATTATAGACAGTGTGTATTATAGACAGTGTGTATTCCAGACAGTGTGTATTATAGACAGTGTGTATTATAGACAGTGTGTATTATAGACAGTGTGTATTCCAGACAGTGTGTATTCCAGACAGTGTGTATTACAGACAGTGTGTATTATAGACAGTGTGTATTATAGACAGTGTGTATTATAGACAGTGTGTATTACAGACAGTGTGTATTATAGACAGTGTGTATTATAGACAGTGTGTATTCCAGACAGTTTTTATTCCAGACAGTGTGTATTCCAGACAGTGTGTATTACAAACAGTGTGTATTATAGACAGTGTGTATTATAGACAGTGTGTATTATAGACAGTGTGTATTCCAGACAGTGTGTATTCCAGACAGTGTGTATTATAGACAGTGTGTATTATAGACAGTGTGTATTATAGACAGTGTGTATTCCAGACAGTGTATTCCAGACAGTGTGTATTACAGACAGTGTGTATTATAGACAGTGTGTATTATAGACAGTGTGTATTATAGACAGTGTGTATTCCAGACAGTGTGTATTCCAGACAGTGTGTATTATAGACAGTGTGTATTCCAGACAGTGTGTATTACAGACAGTGTGTATTATAGACAGTGTGTATTATAGACAGTGTGTATTCCAGACAGTGTGTGTTATAGACAGTGTGTATTATAGACAGTGTGTATTATAGACAGTGTGTATTATAGACAGTGTGTATTCCAGACAGTGTGTATTATAGACAGTGTGTATTCCAGACAGTGTGTGTTACAGACAGTGTGTATTATAGACAGTGTGTACCTTATGACGGTGTGTATTATAGACAGTGTGTATTATAGACAGTGTGTATTATAGACAGTGTGTATTATAGACAGTGTGTATTCCAGACAGTGTGTATTCCAGACGGTGTGTATTATGACAGTGTGTATTATAGACAGTGTGTATTATAGACAGTGTGTATTATAGACAGTGTGTATTATAGACAGTGTGTATTCCAGACAGTGTGTGTTACAGACAGTGTGTTATTATAGACAGTGTGTATTCCAGACAGTGTGTATTATAGACAGTGTGTGTATAGACAGTGTGTGTTACAGACAGTGTGTGTTATAGACAGTGTGAATTATAGACAGTGTGTATTATAGACAGTGTGTATTATAGACAGTGTGTATTATGACAGTGTGTATTCCAGACCAGTGTGTATTATAGACAGTGTGTATTATAGACAGTGTGTATTCCAGACAGTGTGTGTTACAGACAGTGTGTATTATAGACAGTGTGTGATTATAGACAGTGTGTATTATAGACAGTGTGTATTATAGACAGTGTGTATTATAGACAGTGTGTATTCCAGACAGTGTGTATTCCAGACAGTGTGTATTCCAGACAGTGTGTATTATAGACAGTGTGTATTATAGACAGTGTGTCCATTATAGACAGTGTGTATTATAGACAGTGTGTATTATAGACAGTGTGTATTATAGACAGTGTGTATTCCAGACAGTGTGTTATAGACAGGTGTATTATAGACAGTGTGTATTATAGACAGTGTGTATTACAGACAGTGTGTATTATAGACAGTGTGTATTCCAGACAGTGTGTGTTATAGACAGTGTGTATTATAGACAGTGTGTATTATAGACAGTGTGTATTACAGACAGCGTGTGAATTATAGACAGTGTGTATTATAGACAGTGTGTATTATAGACAGTGTGTATTCCAGACAGTGTGTGTTGGCAGACAGTGTGTGTATTATAGACAGTGTGTATTATAGACAGTGTGTATTATAGACAGTGTGTATTACAGACAGTGTGTATTATAGACAGTGTGTATTAGAGACAGTGTGTATTATAGACAGTGTGTATTCCAGACAGTGTGTGTTACAGACAGTGTGTATTATAGACAGTGTGTATTATAGACAGTGTGTATTATAGACAGTGTATTACAGACGAGTGTGTATTATAGACAGTGTGTATTATAGACAGTGTGTATTAGAGACAGTGTGTATTATAGACAGTGTGTATTCCAGACAGTGTGTTATTATAGACGGTGTGTATTATAGACAGTGTGTGATTATAGACAGTGTGTATTATAGACAGTGTGTAATTCCAGACAGTGTGTATTATAGACAGTGTGTATTATAGACAGTGTGTATTCCAGACAGTGTGTGTTATAGACAGTGTGTATTATAGACAGTGTGTATTATAGACAGTGTGTATTATAGACAGTGTGTATTATAGACAGTGTGTATTATAGACAGTGTGTATTATAGACAGTGTGTATTCCAGACAGTGTGTATTATAGACAGTGTGTATTATAGACAGTGTGTATTATAGACAGTGTGTATTCCAGACAGTGTGTATTCCAGACAGTGTGTATTATAGACAGTGTGTATTATAGACAGTGTGTATTATGGACAGTGTGTATTATAGACAGTGTGTATTCCAGACAGTGTGTATTATAGACGGTGTGTATTACAGACAGTGTGTATTATAGACAGTGTGTATTCCAGACAGTGTGTATTACAGACAGTGTGTATTATAGACAGTGTGTATTATAGACAGTGTGTATTCCAGACAGTGTGTATTATAGACAGTGTGTATTATAGACGGTGTGTATTATAGACAGTGTGTATTATAGACAGTGTGTATTCCAGACAGTGTGTATTATAGACAGTGTGTATTCCAGACAGTGTCTGTTACAGACAGTGTGTATTATAGACAGTGTGTATTATAGACAGTGTGTATTATAGACAGTGTGTATTATAGACAGTGTGTATTATAGACAGTGTGTATTATAGACAGTGTGTGTTATAGACAGTGTGTGTTATAGAACAGTGTGTGTTATAGACAGTGTGTATTATGGACAGTGTGTATTCCAGACAGTGTGTGATTATAGACAGTGTGTATTCCAGACAGTGTGTATTACAGACAGTGTGTATTATAGACAGTGTGTATTACAGACGGTGTGTATTATAGACAGTGTGTATTATAGACAGTGTGTATTATAGACAGTGTGTATTACAGACAGTGTGTTATAGACAGTGTTATTATAGACAGTGTGTATTATAGACAGTGTGTGTTATAGACAGTGTGTATTATAGACAGTGTGTATTATAGACAGTGTGTATTATAGACAGTGTGTATTATAGACAGTGTGTATTATAGACAGTGTATGGTTATAGACAGTGTGTATTAGAGACAGTGTGTATTATAGACAGTGTGTATTATAGACGGTGTGTATTATAGACAGTGTGTATTCCAGACAGTGTGTGTTACAGACAGTGTGTATTATAGACAGTGTGTATTCCAGACAGTGTGTATTATAGACAGTGTGTGTTATAGACAGTGTGTGTTACAGACAGTGTGTTATAGACAGTGTGAATTATAGACAGTGTGTATTATAGACAGTGTGTATTATAGACAGTGTGTATTATAGACAGTGTGTATTCCAGACAGTGTGTATTATAGACAGTGTGTATTATAGACAGTGTGTATTCCAGACAGTGTGTGTTTTACAGACAGTGTGTATTATAGACAGTGTGTCTATTATAGACAGTGTGTATTATAGACAGTGTGTATTATAGACAGTGTGTATTCCAGACAGTGTGTATTCCAGACAGTGTGTATTATAGACAGTGTGTATTATAGACAGTGTGTATTCCAGACAGTGTGTATTATAGACAGTGTGTATTATAGACAGTGTGTATTATAGACAGTGTGTATTATAGACAGTGTGTATTATAGACAGTGTGTATTATAGACAGTGTGTATTCCAGACAGTGTGTGTTATAGACGGTGTGTATTATAGACAGTGTGTATTATAGGACAGTGTGTATTATAGACAGTGTGTAATATAGACAGTGTATGGTTATAGACAGTGTGTATTATGGACAGTGTGTATTATAGACGGTGTGTATTACAGACAGTGTGTATTATAGACAGTGTGTATTCCAGACAGTGTGTGTTATAGACAGTGTGTATTATAGACAGTGTGTATTATAGACAGTGTGTATTACAGACAGTGTGAATTATAGACAGTGTGTATTATAGACAGTGTGTATTATAGACAGTGTGTATTCCAGACAGTGTGTGTGTACAGACAGTGTGTATTATAGACAGTGTGTATTATAGACAGTGTGTATTATAGACAGTGTGTATTACAGACAGTGTGTATTATAGACAGTGTGTATTAGGAGACAGTGTGTATTATAGACAGTGTGTATTCCAGACAGTGTGTGTTACAGACAGTGTGTATTATAGACAGTGTGTATTATAGACAGTGTGTATTATAGACAGTGTGTATTGCAGACAGTGTGTATTATAGACAGTGTGTATTATAGACAGTGTGTATTAGAGACAGTGTGTATTATAGCAGTGTGTATTCCAGAACAGTGTGTATTATAGACAGTGTGTATTACAGACAGTGTGTATTATAGACAGTGTGTATTATAGACAGTGTGTTATAGACAGTGTGTATTATAGACAGTGTGTATTCCAGACAGTGTGTATTATAGACAGTGTGTATTATAGACAGTGTGTATTATAGACAGTGTGTATTCCAGACAGTGTGTATTCCAGACAGTGTGTATTATAGACAGTGTGTATTATAGACAGTGTGTATTATAGACAGTGTGTATTATAGACAGTGTGTATTAGAGACAGTGTGTATTATAGACAGTGTGTATTCCAGACAGTGTGTATTATAGACAGTGTGTATTATAGACAGTGTGTATTATAGACAGTGTGTGTTATAGACAGTGTGTATTCCAGACAGTGTGTATTATAGACAGTGTGTCGATTATAGACAGTGTGTATTCCAGACAGTGTGTGTTATAGACAGTGTGTATTATAGACAGTGTGTATTATAGACAGTGTGTATTATAGACAGTGTGTATTATAGACAGTGTGTATTATAGACAGTGTGTATTCCAGACAGTGTGTATTCCAGACAGTGTGTATTATAGACAGTGTGTATTATAGACAGTGTGTATTATAGACAGTGTGTATTCCAGACAGTGTGTATTCCAGACAGTGTGTATTATAGACAGTGTGTATTATAGACGAGTGTGTATTATAGACAGTGTGTATTATAGACAGTGTGTATTATAGACAGTGTGTATTCCAGACAGTGTGTATTATAGACAGTGTGTATTATAGAGCAGTGTGTATTATAGACAGTGTGTATTCCAGACAGTGTGTATTCCAGACAGTGTGTATTACAGACAGTGTGTATTATAGACAGTGTGTATTATAGACAGTGTGTATTATAGACAGTGTGTATTACAGACAGTGTTATTATAGACAGTGTGTATTATAGACAGTGTGTATTCCAGACAGTTTTTTATTCCAGACAGTGTGTATTCCAGACAGTGTGTACACAAACAGTGTTGTATTATAGACAGTGTGTGTTATAGACAGTGTGTATTATAGACAGTGTGTATTCGAGACAGTGTGTATTCCAGACAGTGTGTATTATAGACAGTGTTATTATAGACAGTGTGTATTATAGACAGTGTGTATTCCCGACAGTGTGTATTCCAGACAGTGTGTATTACAGACAGTGTTATTATAGACAGTGTGTATTATAGACAGTGTGTATTATAGACAGTGTGTATTCCAGACAGTGTGTATTCCAGACAGTGTGTATTATAGACAGTGTGTATTCCAGACAGTGTGTATTACAGACAGTGTGTATTATAGACAGTGTGTATTATAGACAGTGTGTATTCCAGACAGTGTGTATTATAGACACGTGTGTATTATAGACAGTGTGTATTATAGCAGTGTGTATTATAGACAGTGTGTATTCCAGACAGTGTGTATTATAGACAGTGTGCATTCCAGACAGTGTGTGTTACAGACAGTTGTGTATTATAGACAAGTGTGTAATTATAGACAGTGTGTATTATAGACAGTGTGTATTATAGACAGTGGTATTATAGACTTATGTGTATTATAGACAGTGTGTATTCCAGACAGTGTGTATTATAGACAGTGTTATTATAGACAGTGTGTATTAATAGACAGTGTGTAATTATAGACTGTGTATTATAGACAGTGTGTATTCCAGACAGTGTGTGTTACAGACCAGTGTGTATTATAGACAGTGTTATTCCAGACGGTGTGTACGGCTTATGACAGTGTGTGTTATAGACAGTGTGTGTCAGACACGTGTGTGTTATAGACAGTGTGAATTATAGACAGTGTGTATTATAGACAGTGTGTTATTATAGACGAGTGTGTATTATAGACAGTGTGTATTCCAGACAGTGTGTATTATAGACAGTGTGTATTATAGACTAGTGTGTATTCCAGACAGTGTGTGTTCAGACGAGTGTGTATTATAGACAGTGTGTATTATAGATAGTGTGTATTATAGACTGTGTTGTATTATAGACAGTGTGTATTATAGACAGTGTGTATTCCAGACAGTGTGTATTCCAGACAGTGTGTACTTCCAGACAGTGTGTATTATAGACAGTGTGTATTATAGACAGTGTGTATTATAGACAGTGTGTATTATAGACAGTGTGTATTACAGGACAGTGTGTATTATAGACAGTGTGTATTATAGACAGTGTGTATTCCAGACAGTGTGTGTTATAGACAGTGTGTATTATAGACAGTGTGTATTATAGACAGTGTGTATTAGAGACAGGTGTGTATTAGAGACAGTGTGTATTCCAGACAGTGTGTGTTACAGACAGTGTGTATTATAGACAGTGTTATTATAGACAGTGTGTATTATAGACAGTGTGTATTACAGACAGTGTGTATTATAGACAGTGTGTAATAGACAGTGTGTATTAGAGACAGTGTGTATTATAGACAGTGTGTATTCCAGACAGTGTGTATTATAGACAGTGTGTATTATAGACGGTGTGTATTTATAGACGGTGTGTATTATAGACAGTGTGTATTCCAGACAGTGTGTATTATAGACAGTGTGTATTATAGACAGTGTGTATTCCAGACAGTGTGTGTTATAGACAGTGTGTATTATAGACAGTGTGTATTATAGACAGTGTGTATTATAGACAGTGTGTATTATAGACAGTGTGTATTATAGACAGTGTGTATTATGACAGTGTGTATTCCAGACAGTGTGTATTATAGACAGTGTGTATTATAGACAGTGTGTATTATAGACAGTGTGTATTCCAGACAGTGTGTATTCCAGACAGTGTGTATTATAGACAGTGTGTATTATAGACAGTGTGTATTATAGACAGTGTGTATTATAGACAGTGTGTATTATAGACAGTGTATTACAGACAGTGTGTATTATAGACAGTGTGTATTCCAGACAGTGTGTATTACAGACGTGTTATTATAGACAGTGTGTATTATAGACAGTGTGTATTCCAGACAGTGTGTATTATAGACAGTGTGTCATTATAGACAGTGTGTATTATAGACAGTGTGTATTATAGACAGTGTGTATTCCAGACAGTGTGTATTATAGACAGTGTGTATTCCAGACAGTGTCTGTTACAGACAGTGTTATTATAGACAGTGTGTATTATAGACAGTGTGTATTATAGACAGTGTGTATTATAGACAGTGTGTGTTATAGACAGTGTGTGTTATAGACAGTGTGTGTTATAGACAAGTGTGTATTATAGACAGTGTGTATTCCAGACAGTGTGTATTATAGACAGTGTGTATTCCAGACAGTGTGTATTACAGACAGTGTGTATTATAGACAGTGTGTATTACAGACAGTGTGTATTATAGACAGTGTGTATTATAGACAGTGTGTATTATAGACAGTGTGTATTACAGACAGTGTGTGTTATAGACAGTGTGTATTATAGACAGTGTGTATTATAGACAGTGTGTGTTATAGACAGTGTGTATTATAGACGTGTGTATTATAGACAGTGTGTATTATAGACAGTGTGTATTATAGACAGTGTGTATTATAGACCAGTGTATGGTTATAGACAGTGTGTATTAGAGACAGTGTGTATTATAGACAGTGTGTATTATAGACAGTGTGTATTATAGACAGTGTGTATTATAGACAGTGTGTATTATAGACAGTGTATGGTTATAGACAGTGTGTATTATAGACAGTGTGTATTATAGACAGTGTGTATTATAGACAGTGTGTATTATAGACAGTGTGTATTATAGACAGTGTGTATTCCAGACAGTGTGTATTACAGACAGTGTGTATTATAGACAGTGTGTATTCCAGACAGTGTGTATTACAGACAGTGTGTATTATAGACAGTGTGTATTATAGACAGTGTGTATTCCAGACAGTGTGTATTATAGACAGTGTGTATTATCAGACAGTGTGTATTATGACGTGTGTATTATAGACAGTGTGTATTCCAGACAGTGTGTATTATAGACAGTGTGTATTCCAGACAGTGTCTGTTACAGACAGTGTGTATTATAGACAGTGTGTATTATAGACAGTGTGTATTATAGACAGTGTGTATTATAGACAGTGTGTATTATAGACAGTGTGTGTTTATAGACAGTGTGTGTTATAGACAGTGTGTGTTGATAGACAGTGTTATTATGGACAGTGTGTATTCCAGACAGTGTGTATTATAGACAGTGTGTATTACAGACAGTGTGTATTATAGACAGTGTGTATTCCAGGACAGTGTGTATTATAGACAGTGTGTATTATAGACAGTGTGTATTATAGACAGTGTGTATTATAGACAGTGTGTATTCCAGACAGTGTTATTCCAGACAGTGTGTATTAGAGACAGTGTGTATTATAGACAGTGTGTATTATAGACAGTGTGTATTCCAGACAGTGTGTATTATAGACAGTGTGTATTATAGACAGTGTGTATTATAGACAGTGTGTATTATAGACAGTGTGTATTACAGACAGTGTGTGTTATAGACAGTGTGTATTATAGACAGTGTGTGTTATAGACAGTGTGTATTATAGACAGTGTGTATTATAGACAGTGTGTATTATAGACAGTGTGTATTATAGACATTGTGTATTATAGACAGTGTTGGTTATAGACAGTGTGTATTAGAGACAGTGTGTATTATAGGACAGTGTGTATTACCTAGACAGTGTGTATTATAGACAGTGTGTATTATAGACAGTGTGTATTATAGACAGTGTATGGTTATAGACAGTGTGTTATTATAGACAGTGTGTATTATAGACAGTGTGTATTATAGACAGTGTGTATTATAGACAGTGTGTATTATAGACAGTGTGTATTCCGGACAGTGTGTATTATAGACAGTGTGTATTATAGACAGTGTGTATTATAGACAGTGTGTATTATAGACAGTGTGTATTATAGACGTGTGCATTCCAGACAGTGTGTATTATAGACAGTGTGTATTACGGACAGTGTGTATTATAGACAGTGTGTATTATAGACAGTGTGTATTATAGAGAGTGTGTATTATAGACAGTGTGTATTCCAGACAGTGTGTATTATAGACAGTGTGTATTATAGACAGTGTGTATTATAGACAGTGTGTATTCCAGACAGTGTGTATTATAGACAGTGTGTATTATAGACAGTGTGTATTACAGACAGTGTGTATTCCAGACAGTGTGTATTCCAGACAGTGTGTATTCCAGACAGTGTGTATTACAGACAGTGTGTATTCCAGACAGTGTGTATTATAGACAGTGTGTATTATAGACAGTGTGTATTATAGACAGTGTGTATTATAGACAGTGTTTATTATAGACAGTGTGTATTATAGACAGTGTGTATTATAGACAGTGTGTATTACAGACAGTGTG
Organism: Salmo salar; assembly: GCF_905237065.1. Lineage (NCBI taxonomy): Eukaryota > Metazoa > Chordata > Actinopteri > Salmoniformes > Salmonidae > Salmo > Salmo salar. The sequence goes on along the minus strand of NC_059444.1, from coordinate 100,889,831 downwards.
TGTTATAGACAGTGTGTATTATAGACAGTGTGTATTATAGACAGTGTGTATTCCAGACAGTGTTATTCCAGACAGTGTGTATTCCAGACAGTGTGTATTCCAGACAGTGTGTATTCCAGACAGTGTGTATTATAGACAGTGTGTATTATAGACAGTGTGTATTCCAGACAGTGTGTATTCCAGACAGTGTGTATTCCAGACAGTGTGTATTATAGACAGTGTGTATATAGACAGTGTGTATTATAGACAGTGTGTGTTATAGACAGTGTGTATTATAGACAGTGGCCTTGTATTATAGACAGTGTGTATTATAGACAGTGTGTATTATAGACAGTGTATGGTTATAGACAGTGTGTATTAGAGACAGTGTATTATAGACAGTGTGATTACAGACAGTGTGTGTTATAGACAGTGTGTATTATAGACAGTGTGTATTATAGACAGTGTGTATTATAGACAGTGTGTAATATCAGACAGTGTATGGTTATAGACAGTGTGTATTATAGACGTGTGTATTATAGACAGTGTTATTATAGACGTGTGTATTATAGACAGTGTGTATTCCAGACAGTGTGTATTATAGACAGTGTGTATTATAGACAGTGTGTATTATAGACAGTGTGTATTATAGACAGTGTGTATTCCAGACAGTGTGTATTATAGACAGTGTGTATTATAGACAGTGTGTATTATAGACAGTGTGTATTATAGACAGTGTGTATTATAGACAGTGTGTATTATAGACAGTGTGTATTCCAGACAGTGTGTATTATAGACAGTGTGTATTACGAAGACAGTGTGTATTATAGACAGTGTGTATTATAGACAGTGTGTATTCCAGACAGTGTGTATTACAGACAGTGTGTATTATAGACAGTGTGTATTATAGACAGTGTGTATTATAGACAGTGTGTATTACAGACAGTGTGTATTACAGACAGTGTGTATTATAGACAGTGTGTATTATAGACAGTGTGTATTATAGACAGTGTGTATTACAGACAGTGTGTATTACAGACAGTGTGTATTATAGACAGTGTGTATTATAGACAGTGTGTATTATAGACAGTGTGTATTACAGACAGTGTGTATTATAGACAGTGTGTATTATAGACAGTGTGTATTATAGACAGTGTGTATTATAGACAGTGTGTATTATAGACAGTGTTGTGTATTATAGACAGTGTTGTGTATTATAGACAGTGTTATTATAGACAGTGTGTATTATAGACAGTGTGTATTATAGACAGTGTGTGTTATAGACAGTGTGTATTATAGACAGTGTGTATTCCAGACAGTGTGTGTTATAGACAGTGTGTGTTATAGACAGTGTGTATTATAGACAGTGTGTATTATAGACAGTGTGTATTATAGACAGTGTGTATTATAGACAGTGTGTATTATAGACAGTGTGATTACAGACAGTGTGTATTATAGACAGTGTGTATTATAGACAGTGTGTATTATAGACAGTGTGTATTATAGACAGTGTGTGTTATAGACAGTGTGTATTCCAGGACAGTGTGTATTATAGACAGTGTGTATTCCAGACAGTGTGTATTACAGACAGTGTGTATTATAGACAGTGTGTATTATAGACAGTGTGTATTCCAGACAGTGTGTATTATAGACAGTGTGTATTATAGACAGTGTGTATTATAGACAGTGTGTATTATAGACGGTGTGTATTCCGACAGTGTGTATTATAGACAGTGTGTATTCCAGACAGTGTCTGTTACAGACAGTGTGTATTATAGACAGTGTGTATTATAGACAGTGTGTATTATAGACAGTGTGTATTATAGACAGTGTGTGTTATAGACAGTGTGTGTTATAGACAGTGTGTGTTATAGACAGTGTGTATTATAGACAGTGTGTATTCCAGACAGTGTGTATTATAGACAGTGTGTATTCCAGACAGTGTGTATTACAGACAGTGTGTATTATAGACAGTGTGTATTACAGACAGTGTGTGATTATAGACAGTGTGTATTCCAGACAGTGTGTATTATAGACAGTGTGTATTATAGACAGTGTGTATTATAGACAGTGTGTATTATAGACAGTGTGTATTATAGACAGTGTGTATTCCAGACAGTGTGTATTCCAGACAGTGTGTATTAGAGACAGTGTGTATTATAGACAGTGTGTATTATAGACAGTGTGTATTCCAGACAGTGTGTATTATAGACAGTGTGTATTATAGACAGTGTGTATTATAGACAGTGTGTATTATAGACAGTGTGTATTACAGACAGTGTGTGTTATAGACAGTGTGTATTATAGACAGTGTGTGTTATAGACAGTGTGTATTATAGACAGTGTGTATTATAGACAGTGTGTATTGCATAGACAGTGTGTATTATAGACATTGTGTATTATAGACAGTGTATGGTTATAGACAGTGTGTATTAGAGACAGTGTGTATTATAGACAGTGTGTATTATAGACAGTGTGTATTATAGACAGTGTGTATTATAGACAGTGTGTATTATAGACAGTGTATGGTTATAGACAGTGTGTATTATAGACAGTGTGTATTATAGACAGTGTGTATTATAGAGCAGTGTGTATTATAGACAGTGTGTATTATAGACAGTGTGTATTCCAGACAGTGTGTATTATAGACAGTGTGTATTATAGACAGTGTGTATTATAGACAGTGTGTATTATAGACAGTGTGTATTATAGACAGTGTGCATTCCAGACAGTGTGTATTATAGACAGTGTGTATTACAGACAGTGTGTATTATAGACAGTGTGTATTATAGACAGTGTGTATTATAGACAGTGTGTATTATAGACAGTGTGTATTCCAGACAGTGTGTATTATAGACAGTGTGTATTATAGACAGTGTGTATTATAGACAGTGTGTATTCCAGACAGTGTGTATTATAGACAGTGTGTATTATAGACAGTGTGTATTACAGACAGTGTGTATTCCAGACAGTGTGTATTCCAGACAGTGTGTATTCCAGACAGTGTGTATTACAGACAGTGTGTATTCCAGACAGTGTGTATTATAGACAGTGTGTATTATAGACAGTGTGTATTATAGACAGTGTGTATTATAGACAGTGTTTATTATAGACAGTGTGTATTATAGACAGTGTGTATTATAGACAGTGTGTATTACAGACAGTGTGTGTTATAGACAGTGTGTATTATAGACAGTGTGTATTATAGACAGTGTGTATTCCAGACAGTGTGTATTACAGACAGTGTGTATTCCAGACAGTGTGTATTCCAGACAGTGTGTATTCCAGACAGTGTGTATTATAGACAGTGTGTATTATAGACAGTGTGTGTTATAGACAGTGTGTATTATAGACAGTGTGTATTATAGACAGTGTGTATTCCAGACAGTGTGTATTCCAGACAGTGTGTATTCCAGACAGTGTGTATTATAGACAGTGTGTATTATAGACAGTGTGTGTTATAGACAGTGTGTATTATAGACAGTGTGTATTATAGACAGTGTGTATTATAGACAGTGTGTATTATAGACAGTGTATGGTTATAGACAGTGTGTATTAGAGACAGTGTGTATTATAGACAGTGTGTATTATAGACAGTGTGTGTTATAGACAGTGTGTATTATAGACAGTGTGTATTATAGACAGTGTGTATTATAGACAGTGTGTAATATAGACAGTGTATGGTTATAGACAGTGTGTATTATAGACGGTGTGTATTATAGACAGTGTGTATTATAGACAGTGTGTATTATAGACAGTGTGTATTCCAGACAGTGTGTATTATAGACAGTGTGTATTATAGACAGTGTGTATTATAGACAGTGTGTATTCCAGACAGTGTGTATTATAGACAGTGTGTATTATAGACAGTGTGTATTATAGACAGTGTGTATTATAGACAGTGTGTATTATAGACAGTGTGTATTATAGACAGTGTGTATTCCAGACAGTGTGTATTATAGACAGTGTGTATTACAGACAGTGTGTATTATAGACAGTGTGTATTATAGACAGTGTGTATTCCAGACAGTGTGTATTATAGACAGTGTGTATTATAGACAGTGTGTATTATAGACAGTGTGTATTACAGACAGTGTGTATTACAGACAGTGTGTATTATAGACAGTGTGTATTATAGACAGTGTGTATTATAGACAGTGTGTATTACAGACAGTGTGTATTACAGACAGTGTGTATTATAGACAGTGTGTATTATAGACAGTGTGTATTATAGACAGTGTGTATTACAGACAGTGTGTATTATAGACAGTGTGTATTATAGACAGTGTGTATTATAGACAGTGTGTATTATAGACAGTGTGTATTATAGACAGTGTGTATTATAGACAGTGTGTATTATAGACAGTGTTGTGTATTATAGACAGTGTTGTGTATTATAGACAGTGTGTATTATAGACAGTGTGTATTATAGACAGTGTGTATTATAGACAGTGTGTGTTATAGACAGTGTGTATTATAGACAGTGTGTATTCCAGACAGTGTGTGTTATAGACAGTGTGTGTTATAGACAGTGTGTATTATAGACAGTGTGTATTATAGACAGTGTGTATTATAGACAGTGTGTATTATAGACAGTGTGTATTATAGACAGTGTGTATTACAGACAGTGTGTATTATAGACAGTGTGTATTATAGACAGTGTGTATTATAGACAGTGTGTGTATTATAGACAGTGTGTGTTATAGACAGTGTGTATTCCAGACAGTGTGTATTATAGACAGTGTGTATTATAGACAGTGTGTATTACAGACAGTGTGTATTATAGACAGTGTATTATAGACAGTGTGTATTATAGACAGTGTGTGTTATAGACAGTGTTATTCCAGACAGTGTGTATTATAGACAGTGTGTATTATAGACAGTGTGTATTATAGACAGTGTGTATTATAGACAGTGTGTATTCCAGACAGTGTGTATTATAGACAGTGTGTATTATAGACAGTGTGTTATTATAGACAGTGTGTATTATAGACAGTGTGTATTATAGACAGTGTGTATTATAGACAGTGTGTATTATAGACAGTGTGTGTTATAGACAGTGTGTATTATAGACAGTGTGTATTATAGACAGTGTGTATTATAGACAGTGTGTATTATAGACAGTGTGTATTCCAGACAGTGTGTGTTATAGACGGTGTGTGTTATAGACAGTGTGTATTATAGACAGTGTGTATTATAGACAGTGTGTGTATTATAGACAGTGTGTATTATAGACAGTGTGTGTACAGACAGTTGTATTATAGACAGTGTGCATTATAGACTGTGTGTATTATAGACAGTGTGTATTATAGACAGTGTGTGTTATAGACAGTGTGTGTTATAACGTGTGTATTATAGACAGTGTGTATTATAGACGGTGTGTATTATAGACAGTGTGATTATAGACAGTGTGTATTATAGACAGTGTGTATTCCAGACAGTGTGTATTATAGACAGTGTGTATTATAGACAGTGTGTATTATAGACAGTGTGTATTATAGACAGTGTGTATTCCAGACAGTGTGTATTATAGACAGTGTGTATTATAGACAGTGTGTATTCCAGACAGTGTGTATTACAGACAGTGTGTATTACAGACAGTGTGTATTATAGACAGTGTGTATTATAGACAGTGTGTATTATAGACAGTGTGTATTATAGACAGTGTGTATTACAGACAGTGTGTATTATAGACAGTGTGTATTACAGACAGTGTGTATTATAGACAGTGTGTATTATATACAGTGTGAATTATAGACAGTGTGTATTAGAGACAGTGTATTACAGACAGTGTGTATTATAGACAGTGTGTATTATAGACAGTGTGTATTATAGACAGTGTGTATTATAGACAGTGTGTATTATAGACAGTGTGTATTATAGACAGTGTGTATTATAGACAGTGTGTATTATAGACAGTGTGTATTATAGACAGTGTATTATAGACAGTGTTATTATAGACAGTGTGTATTATAGACAGTGTGTATTATAGACAGTGTGTATTATAGACAGTGTGTATTATAGACAGTGTGTATTCCAGACAGTGTTATTATAGACAGTGTGTATTATAGACAGTGTGTATTATAGACAGTGTGTATTATAGACAGTGTGTATTATAGACAGTGTGTATTATAGACCAGTGTGTATTCCAGACAGTGTGTATTATAGACAGTGTGTATTCCAGACAGTGTGTATTATAGACAGTGTGTATTACAGACAGTGTGTATTATAGACAGTGTGTATTATAGACAGTGTGTATTATAGACAGTGTGTATTATAGACAGTGTGTGTTATAGACAGTGTGTATTATAGACAGTGTGTATTATAGACAGTGTGTATTATAGACAGTGTGTATTACAGACAGTGTGTATTACAGACAGTGTGTATTATAGACACTGTGTGTATTATAGACAGTGTGTATTATAGACAGTGTGATTTATTACAGACAGTTTTATTCTTCAGACAGTGGCTGTATTATAGACAGTGTGTATTATAGACAGTGTGTATTATAGACAGTGTTATTATAGACAGTGTGTGTTATAGACAGTGTGTATTATAGACGGTGTGTATTAGCTAGACAGTGTGTATTATAGACAGTGTGTAACAGACAGTGTGTATACAGACAGTGTGTATTATAGACAGTGTGTATTATAGACAGTGTGTATTACAGACAGTGTGTATTATAGACAGTGTGTATTCCAGACAGTGTGTATTATAGACAGTGTGTATTACAGACAGTGTGTGTATTATAGACGAGTGTGTATTATAGACAGTGTGTATTATAGACAGTGTGTATTATAGACAGTGTGTATTATAGACAGTGTGTATTATAGACAGTGTGTATTATAGACAGTGTGTATTATAGACAGTGTGTATTATAGACAGTGTGTATTATAGACAGTGTGTATTATAGACAGTGTGTATTATAGACAGTGTATTATAGACAGTGTGTGTTATAGACAGTGTGTATTATAGACAGTGTGTATTATAGACAGTGTGTGTGTGACCTCTGGAGGTCACCCTGGTTATTACTTATTGGATTCTTATTAAAGTTCCTCAGTTGGTCTGTATCTTTACCTAGTGCTTAGGTCTTGTGTTTTTAATCACCGTGATCTTGTGGTCCTGTGCGGCTCAGTTGGTAGAGCATGGTGGGGTTGTGGGTTCACTTCCCACGGGTGACCAGTATGGGAGAAAAAAAATGTATGAAATGTATGCATCCACTACTGTAAGTCGCTCTGGATAAGAGCGTCTGCTAAATGACTAAAATGTAAAAAAATGTACGGTTAAGACTGGATTTACCTCGTGCTTGCTGTGTTTCTCTGCGACTGGGTTCGAGTTTGTCTAGCCACTGTTGTTACAGTAGACCAACGATGGACCCAGCAGAGATTTCTCAGTTGTTGTCCCCACCCTGGAACGTTCTGGACTCCAACATTTACGTTCGACTCTCTCAACCCACCACGGACCTGTGAATTGGTTGCCGTGAGTCGCGGCTGTAGACATCGTCGGACGATTTAAGAAATCTTGTGTCCCGCTCTGAGGACATGAGCACCTGTGGCTGTTCATAATCCTTTACTCCCTACTAACTCGTCGTCTTCCTCCCCTTCGGGATCCTCATTTTCCCGGCGCCGGAGCGCCACGAGGGGGGGCATCCTGGGAGGTGTCGTTTTGGGTTCCCGCTCCAATGTTCGCTGGCCTTTGAGCTGCAGGCGTCAACGGTTTACCCACCGAGCGTTTCCAGAAGCGGCGTAAGTCATCTCTCCTTGCTCTCAGGACGGGCTCTGGCCTGAGACGCGGCCATATTGGAAGCAGCAATCAGAGATTTTGTTATAATTGCTCGAAGCTTCACCCAGATGAGAGATGAGGAGGTTTTTTTTTGGCAGGAACTGCCGTTCAAGACTCACTGCGCCCGGTAGGGCAGCCGTTAGCGTAGCTGATTATGGTGTTGGGT
>NC_059444.1:100771904-100876904 GCF_905237065.1 Salmo salar | reverse complement strand
AACTTGGAAAACAAAACGGCGCTCTCGATTGCCAAAAAGTAGTTTTGAATGATTCATCGCAACTCGAATTCCAAGTCGTGAAAAAACTTGTGGGCTGAGCAAAAACATTTTTGGGATAAATTACGATAATTCACTCTGATGATCGTTTCAGCATTGAAAATGGAATTCTAGTTTTCGTCTACTTCGCTGGATATGTGGACGGCAGCGTAGCCTAGTGGTTAGAGGGGGGCGTCAGCGTAGCTTAGTGGTTGGGGGGCATGCGTAGCCTAGTGGTAGGGGACGTGCCAGCGTAGCCGACGGGTTAGAGGGGGGGCATGAACATTTCCTAGTGGTTAGAGGGGGGCGGCACGTAGCCTAGTGGTTAGAGGGGGCGGCAGCGTAGCCTAGTGGTTAGAGGGGGGCGGGTAGCCGAGTGGTTAGAGGGGGGCGGCAGCGTAGCCCCAGTGGTTAGAGGCGGCAGCGTAGCCTAGTGGTTAGAGGGGGGGCTGGCAGCCAGTGGTTAGAGGGGGTAGCGTCAACCCTAGTGGTTGGGGGGGCAGCCCTAGTGGTTAGAGGGGGGGCAGCTTAGCCTAGTGGTTAGAGCAGCGGCAGCCTAGTGGTTAGAGGGGGGCCACAGCGTAGCCTAGTGGTTAGAGGGGGCAGGCGTGGCCTGGTGGTTGGAGAGTGACGGTAGCCTGGTGGTTAGGGGGGGCCAGCAGCCTAGTGGTTAGAGGCGGGTAGTCTATTAGTTTGAGTGGTGGTGTAGTCTAGTGGTTGGAGGCCGATGGGTGATCTAGTGGTTGGGGTGGGTAGTCTAGTGGTTAGAGCGGTTGATAGCCTGGTGGTTGGTTGGAGGGCGGCAGGCGTGGCCTAGTGGTTAGAGGGGGGGGTAGGTGGCCTAGTGGTTAGAGGGGGTGGGTGGCCTGGTGGTTGGGGGGCCGGCGTGGCCCTGGTGAGTTTGGGGGGTAGGTACTAGTGGTTTGGGCGGCAGCTAGCCTAGTGGTTAGAGGAATGGTGCTAGTGGTTTGGGAAATTGCATTGTAGCCTAGTGGTTAGAGGCGGCAGGCGTGGCCTAGTGGTTGGGGGGTAGGTGGCCTAGTGGTTGGAAGAGAGATGGTGGCCTAGTGGTTAGGGGGCGGCAGATGCCTAGTGGTTAGAGGGGGGGTAGGTAGCCTAGTGGTTTGGCGGTGGGTGGCCTGAGTGGTTGGAGCCGAGTGGGTAGCTAGTGGTTACAGGGGGCGGTGCGCTGGTGGTTGGAGGGGGGGCAGCGTGGCCCCTAGTGGTTAGAGGCAGCGTGGCCCCTGGTGGTTAGGGGGGGGCGGTGGGTAGCCTGGTGGTTGGGGGCGGTGGGTGGCCTGGTGGTTGGAGGGGCGGTGGGTGGCCTGGTGGTTGGAGGGGCAGGCGTTAGCCTAGTAGTTAGAAGTGTTGCAGGGTGCAAATCCCCAGCTCACAGCAAAGGTAATGATCTATTATTTTGCCCTAGACAGAGCAGTTAACCCACTGTTCTACCGTGAAAATGAATTTATTCTTAACTGACTTGCCTAGTTAAATAAAGGTAAAAAGAATTAAAATATATCTAGCATGGATTCTGGAAGGTTATCTTGAAAGTGCCATGGAAGTCCCTCCCCTCTGACCTTCTCTATCTATTGGGTTTGAGGGGGAGGTGAGGAGAGGATAAGTGCAATTTGGAGTTCTCCGCTCACTGACTTAGCATACTGTTGTTTAACAAGCCTTGTCATGAATGGATTCCTCAGAGGGGAGTGATTTTATGTTTTGGTGAGTCAAGTAACTTTAGTTCACTTTGTCAAGCCTGTCAGCACGGAGAAAGTTCTGAGAAAGTTCTGCACGCCCGCCATGTTAGGGGGTCTCTATCTTTCTCCCAAATTTCAAGAACTTTTAAAGTTTTCTTCAGGTGCGAATTTTAAATTAGAGCTACATTTTGATAAATAAAATGCTTCACAGAGACCAAGCTAACAGACACATCTCAACATCAACTGAGACATTCAATGCAACTGCGTGAATCAGGCTCTCATGGTCAGGTCAAAGAAAGGAAACCACTACAAAAGGAGTAGTGGTTTCAGCCAATAAGAAGACGGTTGGGCCAAGAAACACGAGCAATGGACATTAGACCGGTGGAAATTTGTCCTTTGGTCTGGGGAGTCCTACCTTAGATTTTTGGTTCCATGCCATGTCTTTTGTGAGACATAGAGCAGGTGAACGGATGATTTCTGCCTGTGTATTTCCCACCGTGAAGCATGGAGTGAGGAGGTGTGATGGTGTGGAGGTGCTTTGCTGGCATGTTTATCAGCATCATTTAAATAAAATTCAAGGCACACCAATCAGCATGTGGTTCTGTCAGCACTCTGCAGCCCCATCCCATTTGGTTTGCGCATGTTGGGACTATAATTTGTTTAACAGGACAATGACCCAACACACCTCCAGGCTGTGTGTAAGGGCCATTTGACCAAGAAGGGAGAATGATGGAGGTTGCATCAGATGACCTGGCCTCTCCACAATCACCCACCTTCAACCCAATTGAGATGGTTTGGGATGACCTAACAGTCAAGGAAAAAAGCAGCCAAATATTAAATATATTGATTGGTAAAAAAAATTATACATGATTCCATTTAATGTTATTTCATAATAGTTTTGATGTCTTCACTCATATTCTACAATGTAGAAAATAGTAAAAATAAAGAAAACCCTTGAATGAGTAGGTGTGTCCAAACTTTTGACTGGTATTATATATATATATATATATATATATATATATATATATATATATATATATATATATATATATATATACTGCTCAAAAAAATAAAGGAAACACTTAAACAATAATATCTCAGATTCAAAACGAAAGAAATAATCTTATTAAAAATCCTTCTTTTTTCTTTGCTAGTTGAATGTGCTGGCCAACAAAATCACAAAAAAATAATCACTGAAATTTATCAACCCATGGAGGTCTGGGATTTGGAGTCACACTCAAAATTAAAGTGGAAAACCACACCACAGCTTGATCCAACTTTGATGTAATGTCCTGAACAAAACAAATGAGGCTCAGCAGTGTGTGTAACTCACGTGCCGGTATGATCTCCCTACAACGCCTGGGCATGTTTCCCGATGAGGTGGCGGATGGTCTCCTGAGGGATCTCCTCCCAGACCTGACCAGCATCCGCCAACCTGGACAGTCTGTGTAAAACCTAGCAGGATGGGATGGTGACATGATGTCCCAGATGTGCTCAATTGGACCAGGTCTGGGGAACTGGCGGGTCGGTCCATAGCATCAATGCCTTCCTCGCAGGAACTGCTGGACACACTCCAGCCACATGGAGGTCCAGTATTGTCTTGCATTAGGAGGAACCTGCGGGGCCAACTGTGCATCAGCATGGTTCCTAACAAGGGTTCTGAGGATCTCATCTGCCACCATCGGCAGTTTGCGTTATCTTCTATAGCACATGGAGTGGCTGTGTGGTCCTCTAAAGAAATGCCACCCCACACCATGACTGACCCACCGCCTAAACCGGTCATGCTGGAGGATGCTGTGCGCGGCAGAACGCTTCTCCACGGCATTTCCAGACTTGCCACGCCTGTCACGTGCTCAGTGTGAACCTGCTTTATCTGTAAAGTTATAACAGGCGCCAGCAGCCACCCTGGCTAATCTTGGTGTTCTCTGGCAAATGCCAACGCCCTGCACGGTGTTACTGTAAGCACAACCCCGCGATGTGGACGTCAGCCCTCATACCACCCTCATGGAGTCTGTTTCCTGACAGTTTGAGTAGACACATGCACATTTGTGGCTCTGCTGGAGGCTTGGTTTTGCAGGCTCTAGTAAGCTTCTGCTCCTCCTTGCACAAAGGCGGAGGTAGCGTCCTGCTGCTGGGCTGTTGTCTCTCACTGCCCTCCACGCCTCCTGATGTACTGGGCCTGGTAGCTGCCTCTCAGCTGCTCTGGACACCACGCCTGACAGACACAGCAAACCTTCTTGCCGCAGCTCGCATTGACGTAATATCCTGGATGAGCTGTACGCCTGGAGCCACTTGTGGGGTTGTTGACCCCGTCTCATGCTACCACTAGAGTGAAAGCATTTCCTGCATTCAAAAGTGACCAAAACATCAGCCAGAAGCATGGTGAACTGGAGAAGTGGCTCGTGTCCCTGCACCTGCAGAACCACTGTTTGAGTTATGTCTACACTGCTCATACTTCACCTATTGTCTATCTTATCGTTAACAGCATGTGAAATTATTGTCAATCAAAGTGTTGCTTCTAAGTGGACAGTTTGATTTCAAAGGTATGTGATTGACTTGAGTTACATTAAAAGTTGTTTAAGTGTTCCTTTTATTTTTTGAGCATAGTATATTCTAGAATTCATCCATGATGTCATACGATATATACATATATAAAACCAAAAACCAAGCCGTGAGGGTCGAAGGAAATTGTCTCGTAGAGTTTGAGACAGGATTGTGTAGTCGAGGTCAGATCTGGGGAAGGGAACCAAAACATTTCTGCATTGAAGGTCCTCAAGAACACAGTGGCCTCCATCATTCGAAATGAACAGTTCGGAACAACCAAGACTCCTCCTAGTGCTGGTCAAACTAAGTAATCGGCGATAAAGGACCTTGGTCAGGAGGTGACCAAGAACCCGATGGTCACTCTGACAGAGCTCCATTGTTCCTCTGTGGAGATGGGAGAACCTTCCAGAAGGACAACCATCTCTGCAGCACTCCACCAATCAGGCCTTTATGGGTAGAATGGCCAGATAGCCCACCCTCAGTAAAAGGCACATGACCAATCCTCACGGAGTTTTCAAGGTAAGGAACAAAAGCACTCTCAGACACGAGAAGCAAGATTCTGTTCTGATGAATCCAAGATTGGAACTTTGGCCTGGAATGCCAAGCGGCCACGCTTATGAAACCTGGCATCATCCCTACGTAAAAGAAGCACACAGTGTTGCCATCATTCTGTGTGGATGTTTTTCAGCAGCATTGGACTGGGAGACTTAGTCAGGATCGAGGGAAAGATGAACGGAGCAGCATGAGAGATCCTTGATGAGAAACTTGCTCCAGAGCACCCAAGACTCCCAGACTGGGGTGTTCACTCTTCCAACAGGACAATGACCCAAAGCACAAGCTTACATAATGCAGGAGTGGTTTAGGAACAAGTCCCAGAATGTCATTGAGTGGCTCAGCCAGAACATCTCTGAAGAGACCTGAAACTAACTGTAATGGCCTTCCCATCCAACCTGATAGAGCTTGGGAGGATCTGCAGAAAAGAATGGGAGAATGTGGAGAAACTCCCCAAATACAGGTAGTCACCAAGCTTGGCGCTTTCAAGAAGTTAATTCTTGAGGTTGTAATCGCTGCCATTTACTGTACGTAAATGGGATATTTGCTTTAAAGTTTTGTAAGTTACAAACATTTCTAAAAACCTGATTTTTCCTTTGTCGCTAAGTGGGCTATGGGGTATTGTGGAACCAAAATATTATGGTGTATTGTGACGCTATTATGGGGTATTGTGATGCTTCGCTGCGGGGTATTGTGATGGTCATTATGGGGTATTGTGATGTCATATGGGTTATTGTGAGATAGATTTAATCAATTCTTGTTAGGCAAGGTCAACGCAGAAACTGAAATGTGGGGGAAAAATTCATGGAGTCTGAATATCCCGAATGCTACTGGGTATATTTTGTATACAGGAGAATAGAGATCACGCTTTTCAAGATTGTGGAGATTTCCTAGCTTACGTATAACTGAATGCACCAGAGTTATAGACTCCACTTTTTCCCAGAAATTCAAAACATAAACACACACAGTCTAATTCTTAGCTTTGCTTTTGTCAGCATTGGAGTGCTAAGGTTTCTCAACTTTGAACTTTGGTCGCTCCAAAAAAAAACGGTACTACTGTTAACCTCTCCTTTTTACAGTCCAATATAGTGATGTTTTGTTGTAGTCTATATGCAATCATAATTTTTAAGGTGTTAGAGCCAAATAGTAAAATGCCAAGTTTATTAAGACTGTTTCATTGCGCAAGCATAATGACACATCCTCATTCTGATCATGCGACCATCCACTGAAAGTCGCAAAGAAAAAAAAAGTGCATCGTGTCAATAAGTATGTAAAAGCCATTCATTTAAAACCAGAAGCTTTTCAACATAGGAACCACAAAAAGTTGGACAGTGCAGAACTGACCAATGGCAGGTATCACTGAACTGACGAATGACAACCGCTCAATGCGCGTTTCGTCATATTAAAGCGGCGTCTCCTAAACGCCTAATCAAGAAAACACCCCGAAATTGCTGGCAGGCGCAATTACACCATATTGAGTTGTCTTCAAAACCACCTATGTACAAAAATCTCTAACTAAACCTTGCCTCCTTCTTCAAAAATCTATCGGATGACGAAACCAGATCTCTGTCCCTTCTGACCTTTTCCAATGCGTTTTGAGGAAGGGACCAGGAAGTGAGGATACTGAGAGTAAAATGTTGATATTTTACATTCTACCCATGTCCTCTAGTTTAGCACACACTGTTGCTTCCAATCAACGGCTTCTTCGTTAAGGAATGGATTCCGAAAGGAGAGAGAGATGAGAGGGACAGAGAGAGAGGAGATGTATTTCTGCATCAGCGAGTCATAGGGGTCACACCCTTCCCGCCAGCATGCCCTCCCGGGACGAGAGAGCTTTTACCGCCCGCCATGCGTTGATAGGAGCAGGGAGTCAGAGACGTGTAAAAAGAAAAAGCCTAAGCTTGGCTAACTTAAACCACATATTACGGGAAGGGTGTAAAAGAAGCTTTTTCAAACAACAAAAATAAGTCAACTTTCCTGGGGTTTTTGTTTTGTTGATGTTCACTTCTTGATCGTAAGGGTTGCAAAAATCCTGGATATTCAGCGTTGTGCAAAGCACCAGCGAACGGTAAGTTATTCATTGCTTTTGTTTGTTTTCCAGGCTGTTCAATCGCCTTGGCTTTGGGAGATGCTTTTGGGTGATGTTCGATTTGAATGATGAACCGGCTAGCTATCGTTAAAAAGCTAGTTAGCTAACAAGGTTAGCTTTTTCTACTACCTTTTTTTATTATCGTTTAGGAGGATAGCCAGCTAACGCCAGCCAGTTAGCTAACCAGGCTAGCTTTTCTGCCACCTTTGTACATCGGTTGCTAAAACCAAGCTAACGTTAGCCCGTTAGTTAGCTACCAGGGTTAGCTTTTTTCTACACACTACCAGCTAGTGGCTAGTTAGCTAACGTTAGCCCGTTGAGTTAACCAACCAGTTAGGCTTTTTCTACCACCCTTTGTATTATCGTTTGTAGCTAGAAAGCTAGCTAGCCAACAGTATCGCGAAAGGTGTTGTAGTTTAGCTTAAAGTGGCCTAGCTACTTTGTTTTGAACATTTTGACCGTGTTGGGGGTGACTCCCCTAAATGTTTAAACCCAGATAAATGCAACAATTGAATAAATCCCTAAAAACATGTTAAACAAAAATGTGTTGAAATGCACTTTTTTTACTCTAAACCGAAGGATTGTAAGAGAAAGGTGGGAGTTTCTGTCGTTACTACAACTTTTTTGTTTTTGGGGAATTTTTATTTTCTATAAGTTTTGTAACTAACATGTTCATTTTGTTAGTTAACGTTAGTTAGTTTTGTAGATGAACATGTTTTTTAAATGAATTTAGTTAGATGTTGTAGTGAAGTCACAGCGTTTCTCCAACAATTTTAATGTGACAGAAAATGTAAAAAAAAAAGAATAGCTAATGTTAGCTAGCGAAGCTAACTAGCCGGCTAGCTAGAGATGTATGTCAAGAAAGGCGTTGATGCTAATTTGTTAGTCCAACATAACTGGTTTAAAAAAACTTCACTGTTTACTCAATAAAATGTTTCAGACACTAGTTTTAGTTTGTATACAAAGCTACTAGTGTGTGAGAGTAAAGTTGGGTTTATCATTTAGCTTTAGGTAACCGTTTGGAGGCTGTGTTATTCAGGGTTGTTAGCTAACTAGCAACTTTACCTAGCTAACTAACTAGCTACTGGCTCCGTTTTTTTGTTTTCGTGGGAAAAAACGAGCTAACTAGACAACTGGAAGCGTTGTTTCTGCATAACTAGTTCATAATATCAGCAGTTTCGATGTGGTTGATGAATCACTGTGTAGCAAGAAATACCACTGACCATATTTCCAGTAAACTATCCTACAGTTCGGTAACTAGTTAACATTGAAAAGCGAACATCATTTTAACTTATGTTCACTTTATGTAAGTTATTAACTATATGGCTATAATGTTTGGGCGCTGCTTTCACCATGTATCATCAGTCGCTGTAACATTTTTATCTCTCAGCACGGTAAATGGTCAGGACACTGAGCCGGTAATGCCCTGGGGTGTAGCCGGATGCCCCCTCTGCCCAGGCTAGGAGCAGCTATTGTCTCTCTGTGTGTGTGTGTGAGATCAGTTTGAGTAAGGGCAGGCCGATGCACCTGTAGCCGGTTCTCAGGGAGGGATTTCCGGCTTTGTCTTGGGCTGGGGAGGACAAAAAGGACGCAATGACGTCTCGATCAGGGGCACGGAAGGGGTGGGTGGGTGTGAGAGATGAGTGCTTGCGACATTACATTATGTTTAGTATAGATTCATCTCTGAATTGAATTGATAAGCAGTTCTTGACACTTGGGCGGGAGCTCACTGAGCACTGTTAATGAATAAACCAGTGCTTCGGGAACATTTTCTTGCATGCTTTTTTAATGAAGCTGATAATAGTCAGTGGATGGGGGTAGTGTTGTGAGAGATTAGCTGCATATATCATCTAAATGAGTGATGAGGAACTCGGAAGTCTGTGAACATGACCCAGTTTACCATCTGTAAAGTTGCAACATTCTAGATGCCAACAATCATGTTTTAGACAGGTGAAATAACTGGCTGGGTTGCTTGTCTAGACACACACTACACACACACACCACAGAAATACCTATTGTGTTGTCCGCCCAGTGTATCAATAAAGGATACATTCTGATTTTTGGCAATGAGGCCCTTTTATCTACTTCCCCAGAGTCAGATGGACTCGTTGATGCCATTTTTTTATGAGTGTGTTTTTACAGCCCAGAGTGGTAGCATCATGTTAGGCTAGCCAGGCTAGCTGCTACATAGTGTGTTTTTACAGCCCAGAGTGGTTAGCATCACGCTAGGCTAGCCAGGCTAGCTGCTACATAGTGTGTTTTTAGCAGCCTAGAGTGGTTAGCATCATGTTAGGCTAGCTGCTACATGTTTCAAGTTTTTCAGGATACGCATGGGTAGCGAAATGTTTACTTGCAGGTTCCTTCTGGACAATGCAACAATAATAAGAAATCATAAAATATAAGAATAGAAACTAATTAAAAAGACTTAGTAGAATAGAATAATACAATTTTTGCATTAGTATAATACAAGAAGGCACCGTTTTATAGTCCAATATTTACACATGTATTGGGGAAGTGGGGGAAAGTGTATAAATTCGAGCTGTATAGTAAGTCTGATAGCAGCAGTTGTGATGTGTGGGTGTGCATGTGTACTAAGGTGTGGAGAATCAGAGTAAGTGGTCAGTCCAGTTTTGGTGTTCAGCAGTCTGATGGCTTGTAGATAGAAACTGTCTGAGTCTGTTGGTATCAGACCTCATGCTCTGATACAGTCTGATGACTGAAAGGGAGAGATCAGCTTATGGCTGTGGTGTTGGCGAGGGTCCCT
The DNA here is from genome assembly GCF_905237065.1 of Salmo salar. Lineage (NCBI taxonomy): Eukaryota > Metazoa > Chordata > Actinopteri > Salmoniformes > Salmonidae > Salmo > Salmo salar. The sequence goes on along the minus strand of NC_059444.1, from coordinate 100,867,225 downwards.
TAATTCTGTATGCCTTCCTCAGGCACCATTTCAAGATATTTCCTGGATGGGTGGGACCACCCTGGAGGGCCTTTGCAGTCGTGGACGGAGCATTCCGCATGATGCAACCGGAATCAGACGCTCTCGACGTTGCGTCGAGGACCCCGGGTGGGGGGCGGCCCGCCGGCAGGCCGGAAATTTCTAAAGCAGCCTTAGGACGAGAGGACGCTGTTGCACCCTCTGACAAGAGTGTTGGTTCGTGACATGTCCTCGGTGACGTGGACGTCAAGAAACTTTAACTCATGTGGATTGGAGCATGTTCCCTTAACCAACCAATCAAACAACAATGAATCAGCCTATAGGGGAGTGATGGAGTTATCAGGCTTACAATTGAACTGAGTACAAAGCGGAGGACGACAACACATCCCTGGGGGCTCGCGTTGTTCAGGAGTCAATGTAGAAGACGTTTTGTTGCCTCTGGTCTGCCCCGTCAGGAAGTCCAGGTTCCAGTTGCAGAGGGTCTAGACCCGGGGCTGAGCTTGGTGTCGCACTTGGAGGGAACAAATAGTGTTGAATGCTTGGAACTGTCGTTTAATGAACGGCATTCCGGCAAGAGGTGTTCCTCTTGTCCAGATGTGATGGAAGTGGCATCTTTTGTGGATCTGTTACGAGTGGTAGGTAAATTGGAGTGGTCCAGTGTGCCTGGCCTTGATCTGGGCCGTGACAAGCCTTCTCCAAGCACTTCGTGATGACGAGGTGAGCGCCGACGGAGCGATAGTCATTTGGCCGTGTCGCCATGTTTTTCTATCATTTTTATTTCGTAATATTTTCAATGTCAATGCAAATAGGTCATTTGATTCATTGTTCAGGAGTCTTATGGCTAATTGGGGGGTAGATGCTGTTTTTGGATCTAGATTTGGTGCTCGGTACGCCTGCCAGTCTTCCTCTGACACTGCCTAGTATATAGGTCCTGGATGGCAGCAAGCTTGAAAGGCTGGTCATGCTACGGGGGGTAGTTATTTAGGCAGGTTACCTTCGCTTTCTTGGGCACAGGGACTATGGTGGTCTGTTTGAAACATATATATGTAGGTGTATTACAGACTCGGTCCGGGAAAAGTTGAAAAGACCCTTTCCTGTTGGTCTGCGCATGCTCTTGAGTACACGTCCTGGTTATCCGTCTGGCCCTGTGGCCTTGTGAATGTTGAAGGTCTTGCTCACATTGGCTACGGAGAGCGTGATCACACAGTTGTCCGGAACAGCTGGTGCTCTCATGCCTGCTTCAGTGTTGCTTGCCCTCGAAGCGAGCAATAAAAAGGTATTTAGCCCGATCTGGCGGCACGTATCGCGTCACCAGGCAGCTTGCAGCTGGGTTTCCCTTTTGTAGTCCGTAATAGTTTGCAAACCCCCTGCCACATCCGATGAGCGTCGGAGCCGGTGTAGTAGGATTCAATCTTAGTCCTGTATTGACCCTTTCCCTGTGATGGTTCGTCTGAGGGCGTAGCTGACGTCCTCACTTATTGATGAAGCCGGTGACTGAGGTGGTACGGTTGAAGTGAAGTTTACATATCCCTTAGCCAAATACATTTAAACTCAGATTTTCTGCAATTCATGACCATTTAATCCTAGTAAAAATTCCCGGTCTTAGGTCAGTTAGGATCACCACTTCTATTTTAAGAATTTGAAATGTTGTTGGAAAAATTACTTGTTTCGTCACTCAAAGTAGATGTCCTAACCGACTTACCAAAATTAGAGTTTGTTAATTAACAAGAAATGTGTGGAGTGGTTGGAAAAGCGAGTTTTAATGACTCCAACCTAAGTGGTATGTAAAACTTCCGAAACTTCAACTGTATACTTCTCAGATACTACCTTAATATTAGACATCGCACACCAGCCGTATTGACAAATACACCTCCCCCACACCTTCTCATTCATTTCTTTATTTGTACTATTTTCTATATTGTAGAATAATAGTGGCGACCATAAACTATGAAATAACACACATGGAATCATGTAGATTTAGATTCTTCAAAGTAGCCACCCTTTGCCTTGATGACAGCTTTTTGCACACTCTTGGTATTCTCTCAACCAGTTTCACCTGGAATGCTTTTCCAACAGTCTTTGAAGGAGTTCCCACATATGCTGAGCACTTGTTGGCTGCTTTTCCTTCACTCTCTGGTCCAACTCATCCCAAACCATCTCAATTGGGTTGAGGTCAGTGATTTGTGGGAAGCCAGGTCATCTCATGCAGCACTCCATCCCTCTCCTTCTTGGTCAAATAGCCCTTACACAGCCTGGAGGTGTGTTGGGTCATTGTACTGTTGAAAAACAAATGGTCTCACTAAGCGCAAACCAGATGGGATGATGTATCGCTGTGGTAGCCATGCTGGTTAAGTGTACCTTGAAATCTAAATAAATCACTGACTGTGTCACCAGCAAAGCACTCATCACTCCTCCTCCTCCTCCATGCTTCACGGTGGGAACCACACATGCTGAGATCATCTGTTCACCTACTCTGCGTCTCACAAAGACACGGTGGTTGTAACCTAAAAATCTCAAATTTGGACTCATCAGACCAAAGGACAGATTTCCACCGGTCTAATGTCCATTGCTCGGGTTTCTTGGTCCAAGCAAGTCTCTTCTTCTTATTGGTGTCCTTTTAGTAGTGGTTTCTTTGCAGCAATTCGACCATGAAGGCCTGATTCACGCAGTCTCCTCTGAACAGTTGATGATGTGAAAAAATTCTTCATCCAGTTTGAGGTGATTTAATTGTTCTGATGTAGAAGCTCTTTTTTGGTCATAAGAGACAGTAGCATTACGTTATGTACAAAATAAGATACAAAGAGAGTGGAAAAACCGTACAAAATAGCACAGTTGGTTAGGAGCTCGTAAAAGGGCAGCTGGCGCCATCCTTCTATCCAATTGGTAGTTACGATCTTGTCTCATCGCTGCAACGGACTCGAGAGGTGAAGGCCCGAGAGCCATGCGTCTCCGCGAAAACACGACCCTGCCAAACTGCGCTGCTTCTTGACACGGTGCTCTCCTTAAAATCCGGAAAGCCAGTCGCACCAATGTGTTCGGAGGAAAAGACACCATCCAACTGACGACAGAAGTCAGCTTGCAGGCAGGCGCCCTGGTCCAAGGAGTCACTAGAGCACGATGAGACGAGGAGGTCCGGTCGGCAAACCCCGATGACCTCAAACTTTGTCTATTCCAGGATGAAGATAGTAAAAGCTTTGTGTTGCATAGTCTAGTGTGGTTTAGGCTGACTTTCTCTGTCTCTCTCTCTGTCTCTCTCTGTCTCTCTCTCTGTCTCTGTCTGTCTCTGTCTCTCTCTCTCTGTCTGTCTGTGTCTCTGTCTGTTCTGTGTCTCTGTCTGTCTCTCGCTCTCTCTCTCTCTCTGTCTCTGACAGACCCTGTCTGTGTACAGTCCTCCTGCGCTGGGGAGGGGGGGTTGTTCCGGGGGAGACAGATGGGGGCTCTTCCTCTCAGTGTGTGTGTGTGTGTGGGTAAGTGATTTTAAAGCAGCAGATGTCATTAGGTCAGTGCTGTATTCATAGTGGCAGGAGGGGGAGGCAGGGTGAGAGGAGGGGAGGTTTGGAGGGAGGAAGGAGATTTGGCAGGAGGGGGGAGGCAAGGTGAGGAGGGGAGAGGGAGGTTTGGCAGAAGAGGGGAGGCAGGGGGAGAGGCAGGGTGAGGAGGGGGTTTGGAGGAAGGAGTTTTGGCAGGAGGGGGAGGCAGGGTGAGGAGGGGGTTTGGAGGAGGAAGGAGGTTTGGCAGGAGGGGGAGGTTTGGCCAGAGGGGGAGGAGGGTGAGGAGGGGAGGTTTGGCAGGAGGGGGGAGGCAGGGTGAGGGGAGGTTTGGTAGGAGGGGGAGGCAGGGTGAGGAGGGGGAGGCAGGAGGAGGGAGGTTTGGCAGAGTCACATTTCTGGTCCCTTAAATTGATATGACCCTCTCTCTCGTTCTTTCCCCCTCTCCCCTTCGCTCATCCTCTCTCTTTCCCCCTTCGTTCGTTCGCTCCCCCTCTCTCTCTTCTTGCTTCTGCCCCCCGTCTCTCTCCTCAGGCGACGGCGTGGCTGTGTGTGTGGAGATGGTTCTAACAGGCTGTTGTCTGGACGACTGTGGAACACACTGCTGGTCTGCGGAGACGTCCTGAACACACACTCACACTCTGACACACACACACACACACACACACACACTCACACTCTGACAACACACACACACACACACACTCTGACAACACACACACACACACACTCTGACACGGTGACAACACACACACGACGCTGCCAGTGCAGCGAGAACGGATCCGTATCCACAAACTCTCTCCCTCCATCATACACACACACACACACACACACACTCTTGACTGTGTCCCAGTCGTGGTAGCTAGCGCGCGCGAGGTGTGTGTGTGAGACCGCCACAATGCCTAGCTCCACTATCAGACGTTCTGTGAAGAACATGGTGAACAATTACTCCGACGCGGAGAAGAAAGTCCGGGAGTCCACTTCCAACGACCCCTGGGGCCCTTCGTCCTCTCTGATGTCAGAGGTGGCCGACCTGACCTATAACGCGGTGGCGGTTCAGCGAGATCATGAGCATGATCTGGAGACGCCTCAACGACCACGGGAAGAACTGGAGGCACGTTACAAGGCGCTGACGCTGCTCGACTACCTGATTAAGGTAAAACTGTTACCAATCAAAAAAATCTACAACTTTACTATTCTTATTATTATTTGTCTCACGTTATGCGTTTTGAATAAAAACAAGTGTGGATTTGAATGTGAAATGCTGATTATTTTATTTTTTGGGGGGATGTACTGGGGGGCCCGTTTGCGCTACTCTTTCTGTAGTGCCTTTTTACGGGTCAGATGCAGAGCTGTTGCCGTACCAGGCGGTGATGCCAACCGGTCAGGATGCTCTCGATGGTGCAGCTGTAAAAACCTTTTTTGAGGATCTGGGGGCAGGTGACAATCTTTTCAGTCTCCTGACGGACGGGGAAACGCACCTAACCTAAACAAAGAAATTCATCCTAGCGTTTTGGCTTGGTTTTCTTTGAGCGTTTTCGGTCAGGATCCTAACTGGTATCCCGTATGTAACGTCTGAGATCAAGTTTGGATTCGACCCCTTTGACATTTTTCCAGACGGGGTCAGAGCGTGTGGCCCCTACAGTGTTTAATATGGTGTGTGTGTGTGTGTGTGTGTGTGTGTGTGTGTGTGTGTGTGTGTGTGTTTCCCAGACGGTACAGAGCGTGTGGCCCCTACAGTGTTTAATATGGTGTGTGTGTGTGTGTTTCCCAGACAGGGTCAGAGCGCGTGGCCCCTACAGTGTTTAATATGGTGTGTGTGTGTGTGTGTGTGTGTTCCCAGACGGGTACAGAGCGTGTGCCCCTACAGTGTTTAATATGGTGTGTGTGTGTGTTTCCCAGACGGGGTACAGAGCGCGTGGCCCTACAGTGTTTAATATGGTGTGTGTGTGTGTGTGTGTGTGTGTGTGTGTGTGTGTGTGTGTGTGTGTGTGTTTTCCAGACAGGGTCAGAGCGTGTGGCCCCTACAGTGTTTAATATTGTGTGTGTGTGTGTTTCCCAGACAGGGTCAGAGCGCGTGGCCCTACAGTGTAAAGAGAACATCTTTGCCATTCAGACTCTGAAGGATTTCCAGTACATCGACAGAGACGGAAAGGACCAGGGAATCAACGTCAGAGAGAAGAGCAAACAGCTGGTGGTTCTGCTGAAAGACGAGGAGAGACTGAAAGGTGAGGAAGAGGAGGGAGGTGGTGGTTCTGCTGAAAGACGAGGAGAGACTGAAAGGTGAGGAAGAGGAGGGAGGTGGTGGTTCTGCTGAAAGACGAGGAGAGACTGAAAGGTGAGGAAGAGGAGGGAGGTGGTGGTACTGCTGAAAGATGAGGAGAGACTGAAAGGTGAGGAAGAGGGAGGTGGTGGTTCTGCTGAAAGACGAGGGAGAGACTGAAAGGTGAGGAAGAGGAGGGAGGTGGTGGTTCTGCTGAAAGATGAGGAGAGACTGAAAGGTGAGGAAGAGGAGGGAGGTGGTTCTGCTGGAAAGATGAGGAGAGACTGAAAGGTGAGGAAGAGGGAGGTGGTGGTTCTGCTGAAAGATGAGGAGAGACTGAAAGGTGAGGAAGAGGGAGGTGGTGGTTCTGCTGAAAGACGAGGAGACTGAAAGGTGAGGAAGAGGAGGGAGGTGGTGGTTCTGCTGAAAGATGAGGGAGAGACTGAAAGGTGAGGAAGAGGAGGGAGGTGGTGGTTCTGCTGAAAGACGAGGAGAGACTGAAAGGTGAGGAAGAGGGAGGTGGTTCTACTGAAAGATGAGGAGAGGGAGGTGGTACTGCTGAAAGATGACGAGAGACTGAAAGGTGAGGAAGAGGGAGGTGGTGGTTCTGCTGAAAGATGAGGAAGAGGAAGGAGGTGGTGGTACTGCTGAAAGACGAGGAGAGACTGAAAGGTGAGGAAGAGGGAGGTGGTGGTTCTGCTGAGAGACGAGGAGAGACTGAAAGGTGAGGAAGAGGGAGGAGGTGGTTCTGCTGAAAGACGAGGAGAGACTGAAAGGTGAGGAAGAGGAGGGAGGTGGTGGTTCTGCTGAGAGACGAGGAGAGACTGAAAGGTGAGGAAGAGGGAGGTGGTTCTACTGAAAGATGAGGGAGAGACTGAAAGGTGAGGGAAGAGGAGGGAGCTGGTGGTTCTGCTGAAAGACGAGGAGAGACTGAAAGGTGAGGAAGAGGGAGGGAGGTGGTGGTTCTGCTGAAAGACGAGGAAAGACTGAAAGGTGAGGAAGAGGGAGGTGGTGGTTCTGCTGAAAGATGAGGAAGGAGGTGGTGGTACTGCTGAAAGATGAGGAGAGACTGAAAGGTGAGGAAGAGGAGGGAGGTGGTGGTTCTGCTGAAAGATGAGGAGAGACTGAAAGGTGAGGAAGAGGGAGGTGGTGGTACTGCTGAAAGATGAGGAGAGACTGAAAGGTGAGGAAGAGGAGGGAGGTGGTGGTTCTGCTGAAAGATGAGGAGAGACTGAAAGGTGAGGAAGAGGAGGGAGGTGGTGGTTCTGCTGAAAGACGAGGAGAGACTGAAAGGTGAGGAAGAGGGAGGGTGGTGGTACTGCTGAAAGATGAGGAGAGACTGAAAGGTGAGGAAGAGGGAGGTGGTGGTTCTGCTGAAAGATGAGGGAGAGACTGAAAGGTGAGGAAGAGGGAGGTGGTGGTTCTGCTGAAAGACGAGGAGAGACTGAAAGGTGAGGAAGAGGGAGGGAGGTGGTGGTTCTGCTGAAAGATGAGGAGAGACTGAAAGGTGAGGAAGAGGGAGGTGGTGGTTCTGCTGAAAGATGAGGAGAGGGAGGTGGTACTGCTGAAAGGAGAGGAGAGGGAGGTGGTACTGCTGAAAGGCGGGGGAGAGGGAGGTGGTACTGCTGAAAGGAGAGGAGAGGGAGGTGGTACTGCTGAAAGGCGGGAGAGGGAGGTGGTACTGCTGAAAGGGGGGGAGAGGGAGGTGGTACTGCTGAAAGGCGGGGAGAGGGAGGTGGTACTGCTGAAAGGGGGGGGAGAGGGAGGTGGTACTGCTGAAAGGCGGGGAGAGGGAGGTGGTACTGCTGAAAGGCGGGGAGAGGGAGGTGGTACTGCTGAAAGGGGGGGAGAGGGAGGTGGTACTGCTGAAAGGAGAGGAGAGGGAGGTGGTACTGCTGAAAGGAGAGGAGAGGGAGGTGGTACTGCTGAAAGGGGGAGAGGGAGGTGGTACTGCTGAAAGGCGGGGAGAGGGAGGTGGTACTGCTGAAAGGCGGGAGAGGGAGGTGGTACTGCTGAAAGACGAGGAGGGACTGTAGGCTGGGGAGCTTCATAGTTGACTGTACTGAAGACTGGGGCGGTAACCCGGTGTCTTCAGAAATAGACAGTAGGATTTAACACCAGGCGTTGCTGCCTTCTCTTCCACTTCATACAACACTAAGTTTTGTACAACTAGGACGTCTTAAAGATGTGTCAAATCAATGATATCTTGCTCACGGCGACATCTTTGCATTTTGATTTGCTAGCTGAAGTATCCAATGGCAAGATCAAGCTTCTGGATTACAGCAGAGATATTCTAGTCTCTACAGATTACATTCCCATCTTGTTTTCTTCGTTACAGCAGAGATATTCTAGTCTCGACAGATTACATTCCCTTCCTTGTCTTCTTGGTTACAGCAGAGATATTCTAGTGTCGACAGATTACATTCCCTTCCTTGTCTTCTGGATTACAGCAGAGATATTCTAGTCTCTACAGATTACATTCCCCTCCTTGTCTTCTGGGTTACAGCAGAGATATTCTAGTCTCTACAGATTACATTCCCCTCCTTCTGGGTTACAGCAGAGATATTCTAGTCTGGGGTAATGTCCTGTCTGGGGTAATGTCCTGTCTATCATAGACCACTCTGTCCAGGTGAGGTTAGTGATGATGATGATGGTATGTTGTCCTGTCCAGGTGAGGTTAGTGATGATGATGATGATGATGGTATGTTGTCCTGTCCAGGTGAGGTTAGTGATGATGATGATGATGGTATGTTGTCCTGTCCAGGTGAGGTTAGTGATGATGATGATGATGGTATGTTGTCCTGTCCAGGTGAGGTTAGTGATGATGATGATGGTATGTTGTCCTGTCCAGGTGAGGTTAGTGATGATGATGATGATGGTATGTTGTCCTGTCCAGGTGAGGTTAGTGATGATGGTATGTTGTCCTGTCCAGGTGAGGTTAGTGATGATGATGGTATGTTGTCCTGTCCAGGTGAGGTTAGTGATGATGATGATGGTATGTTGTCCTGTCCAGGTGAGGTTAGTGATGATGGTATGTTGTCCTGTCCAGGTGAGGTTAGTGATGATGATGGTATGTTGTCCTGTCCAGGTGAGGTTAGTGATGATGATGGTATGTTGTCCTGTCCAGGTGAGGTTAGTGATGATGGTATGTTGTCCTGTCCAGGTGAGGTTAGTGATGATGGTATGTTGTCCTGTCCAGGTGAGGTTAGTGATGATGGTATGTTGTCCTGTCCAGGTGAGGTTAGTGATGATGGTATGTTGTCCTGTCCAGGGTGAGGTTAGTGATGATGGTATGTTGTCCTGTCCAGGTGAGGTTAGTGATGATGGTATGTTGTCCTGTCCAGGTGAGGTTAGTGATGATGGTATGTTGTCCTGTCCAGGTGAGGTTAGTGATGATGGTATGTTGTCCTGTCCAGGTGAGGTTAGTGATGATGATGGTATGTTGTCCTGTCCAGGTGAGGTTAGTGATGATGGTATGTTGTCCTGTCCAGGTGAGGTTAGTGATGATGGTATGTTGTCCTGTCCAGGTGAGGTTAGTGATGATGGTATGTTGTCCTGTCCAGGTGAGGTTAGTGATGATGGTATGTTGTCCTGTCCAGGTGAGGTTAGTGATGATGATGATGGTATGTTGTCCTGTCCAGGTGAGGTTCGTGATGATGATGATGGTATGTTGTCCTGTCCAGGTGAGGTTAGTGATGATGGTATGTTGTCCTGTCCAGGTGAGGTTAGTGATGATGATATGTTGTCCTGTCCAGGTGAGGTTAGTGATGATGGTATGTTGTCCTGTCCAGGTGAGGTTAGTGATGATGGTATGTTGTCCTGTCCAGGTGAGGTTAGTGATGATGATGGTATGTTGTCCTGTCCAGGTGAGGTTAGTGATGATGGTATGTTGTCCTGTCCAGGTGAGGTTAGTGATGATGATGATGGTATGTTGTCCTGTCCAGGTGAGGTTAGTGATGATGGTATGTTGTCCTGTCCAGGTGAGGTTAGTGATGATGATGATGATGATGGTATGTTGTCCTGTCCAGGTGAGGTTAGTGATGATGGTATGTTGTCCTGTCCAGGTGAGGTTAGTGATGATGATGGTATGTTGTCCTGTCCAGGTGAGGTTAGTGATGATGATGATGGTATGTTGTCCTGTCCAGGTGAGGTTAGTGATGATGGTATGTTGTCCTGTCCAGGTGAGGTTAGTGATGATGATGATATGTTGTCCTGTCCAGGTGAGGTTAGTGATGATGATGATGGTATGTTGTCCTGTCCAGGTGAGGTTAGTGATGATGATGGTATGTTGTCCTGTCCAGGTGAGGTTAGTGATGATGGTATGTTGTCCTGTCCAGGTGAGGTTAGTGATGATGGTATGTTGTCCTGTCCAGGTGAGGTTAGTGATGATGATGATGGTATGTTGTCCTATCCAGGTGAGGTTAGTGATGATGGTATGTTGTCCTGTCCAGGTGAGGTTAGTGATGATGATGATGATGGTATGTTGTCCTGTCCAGGTGAGGTTAGTGATGATGATGATGATGATGTATGTTGTCCTGTCCAGGTGAGGTTAGTGATGATGATGATGATGGTATGTTGTCCTGTCCAGGTGAGGTTAGTGATGATGGTATGTTGTCCTGTCCAGGTGAGGTTAGTGATGATGGTATGTTGTCCTGTCCAGGTGAGGTTAGTGATGATGATGATGGTATGTTGTCCTGTCCAGGTGAGGTTAGTGATGATGATATGTTGTCCTGTCCAGGTGAGGTTAGTGATGATGATGATGATGATGGTATGTTGTCCTGTCCAGGTGAGGTTAGTGATGATGGTATGTTGTCCTGTCCAGGTGAGGTTAGTGATGATGATGGTATGTTGTCCTGTCCAGGTGAGGGTTAGTGATGATGGTATGTTGTCCTGTCCAGGTGAGGTTAGTGATGATGGTATGTTGTCCTGTCCAGGTGAGGTTAGTGATGATGGTATGTTGTCCTGTCCAGGTGAGGTTAGTGATGATGGTATGTTGTCCTGTCCAGGTGAGGTTAGTGATGATGATGATGGTATGTTGTCCTGTCCAGGTGAGGTTAGTGATGATGATGATGATGGTATGTTGTCCTGTCCAGGTGAGGTTAGTGATGATGATGGTATGTTGTCCTGTCCAGGTGAGGTTAGTGATGATGGTATGTTGTCCTGTCCAGGTGAGGTTAGTGATGATGGTATGTTGTCCTGTCCAGGTGAGGTTAGTGATGATGGTATGTTGTCCTGTCCAGGTGAGGTTAGTGATGATGATGATGGTATGTTGTCCTGTCCAGGTGAGGTTAGTGATGATGATGATGGTATGTTGTCCTGTCCAGGTGAGGTTAGTGATGATGGTATGTTGTCCTGTCCAGGTGAGGTTAGTGATGATGGTATGTTGTCCTGTCCAGGTGAGGTTAGTGATGATGATGATGGTATGTTGTCCTGTCCAGGTGAGGTTAGTGATGATGATATGTTGTCCTGTCCAGGTGAGGTTAGTGGTGATGATGATGGTATGTTGTCCTGTCCAGGTGAGGTTAGTGATGATGATGATGGTATGTTGTCCTGTCCAGGTGAGGTTAGTGATGATGGTATGTTGTCCTGTCCAGGTGAGGTTAGTGATGATGATATGTTGTCCTGTCCAGGTGAGGTTAGTGATGATGATGATGATGGTATGTTGTCCTGTCCAGGTGAGGTTAGTGATGATGATATGTTGTCCTGTCCAGGTGAGGTTAGTGATGATGATGGTATGTTGTCCTGTCCAGGTGAGGTTAGTGATGATGGTATGTTGTCCTGTCCAGGTGAGGTTAGTGATGATGGTATGTTGTCCTGTCCAGGTGAGGTTAGTGATGATGATGATGGTATGTTGTCCTGTCCAGGTGAGGTTAGTGATGATGGTATGTTGTCCTGTCCAGGTGAGGTTAGTGATGATGATGATGATGATATGTTGTCCTGTCCAGGTGAGGTTAGTGATGATGATGGTATGTTGTCCTGTCCAGGTGAGGTTAGTGATGATGGTATGTTGTCCTGTCCAGGTGAGGTTAGTGATGATGGTATGTTGTCCTGTCCAGGTGAGGTTAGTGATGATGATGGTATGTTGTCCTGTCCAGGTGAGGTTAGTGATGATGGTATGTTGTCCTGTCCAGGTGAGGTTAGTGATGATGATGATGGTATGTTGTCCTGTCCAGGTGAGGTTAGTGATGATGGTATGTTGTCCTGTCCAGGTGAGGTTAGTGATGATGATGATGGTATGTTGTCCTGTCCAGGTGAGGTTAGTGATGATGATGATATGTTGTCCTGTCCAGGTGAGGTTAGTGATGATGGTATGTTGTCCTGTCCAGGTGAGGTTAGTGATGATGATGATGGTATGTTGTCCTGTCCAGGTGAGGTTAGTGATGATGATGATGGTATGTTGTCCTGTCCAGGTGAGGTTAGTGATGATGATGGTATGTTGTCCTGTCCAGGTGAGGTTAGTGATGATGGTATGTTGTCCTGTCCAGGTGAGGTTAGTGATGATGGTATGTTGTCCTGTCCAGGTGAGGTTAGTGATGATGATGATGGTATGTTGTCCTGTCCAGGTGAGGTTAGTGATGATGATGATGGTATGTTGTCCTGTCCAGGTGAGGTTAGTGATGATGATGGTATGTTGTCCTGTCCAGGTGAGGTTAGTGATGATGATGGGTATGTTGTCCTGTCCAGGTGAGGTTAGTGATGATGGTATGTTGTCCTGTCCAGGTGAGGTTAGTGATGATGATGATGATGATATGTTGTCCTGTCCAGGTGAGGTTAGTGATGATGATGATGATGATGATGATGATGATGGTATGTTGTCCTGTCCAGGTGAGGTTAGTGATGATGATGGTATGTTGTCCTGTCCAGGTGAGGTTAGTGATGATGATGGTATGTTGTCCTGTCCAGGTGAGGTTAGTGATGATGGTATGTTGTCCTGTCCAGGTGAGGTTAGTGATGATGGTATGTTGTCCTGTCCAGGTGAGGTTAGTGATGATGGTATGTTGTCCTGTCCAGGTGAGGTTAGTGATGATGGTATGTTGTCCTGTCCAGGTGAGGTTAGTGATGATGGTATGTTGTCCTGTCCAGGTGAGGTTAGTGATGATGGTATGTTGTCCTGTCCAGGTGAGGTTAGTGATGATGATATGTTGTCCTGTCCAGGTGAGGTTAGTGATGATGATGATGGTATGTTGTCCTGTCCAGGTGAGGTTAGTGATGATGATGATGGTATGTTGTCCTGTCCAGGTGAGGTTAGTGATGATGGTATGTTGTCCTGTCCAGGTGAGGTTAGTGATGATGGTATGTTGTCCTGTCCAGGTGAGGTTAGTGATGATGGTATGTTGTCCTGTCCAGGTGAGGTTAGTGATGATGATATGTTGTCCTGTCCAGGTGAGGTTAGTGATGATGATGGTATGTTGTCCTGTCCAGGTGAGGTTAGTGATGATGATGGTATGTTGTCCTGTCCAGGTGAGGTTAGTGATGATGATGGTATGTTGTCCTGTCCAGGTGAGGTTAGTGATGATGATGATGATGATGGTATGTTGTCCTGTCCAGGTGAGGTTAGTGATGATGATGATGGTATGTTGTCCTGTCCAGGTGAGGTTAGTGATGATGATGGTATGTTGTCCTGTCCAGGTGAGGTTAGTGATGATGGTATGTTGTCCTGTCCAGGTGAGGTTAGTGATGATGGTATGTTGTCCTGTCCAGGTGAGGTTAGTGATGATGGTATGTTGTCCTGTCCAGGTGAGGTTAGTGATGATGGTATGTTGTCCTGTCCAGGTGAGGTTAGTGATGATGATGGTATGTTGTCCTGTCCAGGTGAGGTTAGTGATGATGGTATGTTGTCCTGTCCAGGTGAGGTTAGTGATGATGATGATGGTATGTTGTCCTGTCCAGGTGAGGTTAGTGATGATGGTATGTTGTCCTGTCCAGGTGAGGTTAGTGATGATGGTATGTTGTCCTGTCCAGGTGAGGTTAGTGATGATGATGGTATGTTGTCCTGTCCAGGTGAGGTTAGTGATGATGATGGTATGTTGTCCAGGTGAGGTTAGTGATGATGGTATGTTGTCCTGTCCAGGTGAGGTTAGTGATGATGATGATGATGATGATATGTTGTCCTGTCCAGGTGAGGTTAGTGATGATGATGGTATGTTGTCCAGGTGAGGTTAGTGATGATGATGGTATGTTGTCCTGTCCAGGTGAGGTTAGTGATGATGATGGTATGTTGTCCAGGTGAGGTTAGTGATGATGATGGTATGTTGTCCTGTCCAGGTGAGGTTAGTGATGATGGTATGTTGTCCTGTCCAGGTGAGGTTAGTGATGATGATGGTATGTTGTCCTGTCCAGGTGAGGTTAGTGATGATGGTATGTTGTCCTGTCCAGGTGAGGTTAGTGATGATGATGATGATGATGATGGTATGTTGTCCTGTCCAGGTGAGGTTAGTGATGATGATGGTATGTTGCTCCTGTCCAGGTGAGGTTAGTGATGATGGTATGTTGTCCTGTCCAGGTGAGGTTAGTGATGATGATGATGATGATGATGGTATGTTGTCCTGTCCAGGTGAGGTTAGTGATGATGATGGTATGTTGTCCTGTCCAGGTGAGGTTAGTGATGATGATGGTATGTTGTCCTGTCCAGGTGAGGTTAGTGATGATGGTATGTTGTCCTGTCCAGGTGAGGTTAGTGATGATGATGATGATGGTATGTTGTCCTGTCCAGGTGAGGTTAGTGATGATGGTATGTTGTCCTGTCCAGGTGAGGTTAGTGATGATGGTATGTTGTCCTGTCCAGGTGAGGTTAGTGATGATGATGGTATGTTGTCCTGTCCAGGTGAGGTTAGTGATGATGGTATGTTGTCCTGTCCAGGTGAGGTTAGTGATGATGATGATGATGATGATGGTATGTTGTCCTGTCCAGGTGAGGTTAGTGATGATGGTATGTTGTCCTGTCCAGGTGAGGTTAGTGATGATGATATGTTGTCCTGTCCAGGTGAGGTTAGTGATGATGGTATGTTGTCCTGTCCAGGTGAGGTTAGTGATGATGATGATGGTATGTTGTCCTGTCCAGGTGAGGTTAGTGATGATGGTATGTTGTCCTGTCCAGGTGAGGTTAGTGATGATGGTATGTTGTCCTGTCCAGGTGAGGTTAGTGATGATGGTATGTTGTCCTGTCCAGGTGAGGTTAGTGATGATGATGATGATGGTATGTTGTCCTGTCCAGGTGAGGTTAGTGATGATGATGATGGTATGTTGTCCTGTCCAGGTGAGGTTAGTGATGATGGTATGTTGTCCTGTCCAGGTGAGGTTAGTGATGATGATGATGGTATGTTGTCCTGTCCAGGTGAGGTTAGTGATGATGATGGTATGTTGTCCTGTCCAGGTGAGGTTAGTGATGATGGTATGTTGTCCTGTCCAGGTGAGGTTAGTGATGATGATGATATGTTGTCCTGTCCAGGTGAGCGTTCCCAGGCTCTGAAGACGAAGGAGAGGATGGCCCAGGTAACCACTACAGGGGCGGTGACACCAGGTCAGGGTTTTGGCAGAGGTTCGTCTCAACCCAACCTGTCGACCTCCTACAGCGAGGAGTACGGCAAGTCAGAGGGGTCACCTGCATCTTACCACGGCTGTGAGTAGACCTAACTCTCTCTCTCTCTCTCTCTCTCTCTCTCACACACACACACCACACACACACACACACACACCACACACACACACACCACACACACACAGTGTGTGTGGTGTGTGTGTGTGTGTGTGGTGTGTGTGTGTGTGTGTGTGAGAGAGAGAGAGAGAGAGAGAGAGAGTTCCCCTTCTGTCCTTCACATGACTGGAATCTGTTCCTCTTCCCTCCCTTCCCCCTTCACGTGACTGGAATCTGTTCCCCCTTCTCTCCTTCACGTGGCTGGACTCTGTTCTTCTTCTCTGGAGAGCTCCGTGTTTATCCCTCCTTCACCGTGGAGAGAGAGAAAGAAACAACACTTCCTCTCTCTCTGGCCCCAGTCACCTCTGACCTTTAGGTCACAGCAGTGGAGCTCCTAGGTCTCACGTGTGTGTGTGTGTGTGTGTGTGTGTGGTTATGATAAATGTGGTGGAAACTGTGTAGCAGCTGAATCAGCCAATGAGAGCGGGGCTGGGGGTTAATATAATGGAAGGTGTGGAGGTGTTGTCTTTATGAGACGGGGTTAATATAATGGAAGGTGTGGCGTTTTCTTTATGAGACGGGGTTAATATAATGGAAGGTGTGGAGGCATTGTCTTTATGAGACGGGGTTAATATAATGGAAGGTGTGGCGTTGTGTTTATGAGACGGGGTTAATATAATGGAAGGTGGGGCGTTGTCTTTATGAGACGGGGTTAATATAATGGAAGGTGGGGCGTTGTCTTTATGAGACCGGGTTAATATAATGGAAGGTGTGGCGTTGTCTTTATGAGACCGGGTTAATATAATGGAAGGTGTGGCGTTGTCTTTATGAGACCGGGGTTAATATAATGGAAGGTGTGGCGTTGTCTTTATGAGACCGGGTTAATATAATGGAAGGTGTGGCGTTGTCTCTTATGAGACCGGGTTAATATAATGAGGTTATTATTGAAGGTGGAAGGAACCATGTTTTTTCAGTACTTCATTAGCATATTTATTATTTCCATGACGGATTAAATGCAGTTTATTTTTGGGTTTTTCCTTTTCATGGTTTGTAGTACTGAGAGATACCAGAGCTATATTTATACTTCACTAGGATCTCTGTCTGTAGGCTGGCTGGCTGGCTGGCAGAGAAGGGCTGGCTGGCTGGCTGGGAGGAGGGCTGGCTGGGAGGAGGGCTGGCTGGGAGGAGGGCTGGCTGGGAGGAGGGCTGGCTGGGAGGAGGGTTGGCTGGCTGGCTGGGAGGAGGGTTGGCTGGCTGGCTGGGAGGAGGGCTGGCTGGTTGGCTGGCTGGCTGGCTGGCTGGCTGGCTGGGAGGAGGCTGGCTGGCTGGCTGGCTGGCTGGCTGGCTGGCTGGCTGGGGAGGAGGGCTGGCTGGCTGGGAGGAGGGCTGGCTGGTTGGCTGGCTGGGAGGAGGGCTGGCTGGCTGGCTGGCTGGCTGGCTGGCTGGGAGGAGGACTGGCTGGCTGGCTGGGAGGAGGGCTGGCTGGTTGGCTGGCTGGGAGGAGGGCTGGCTGGCTGGCTGGCTGGGAGGAGGGGCTGGCTGGTTGGCTGGCTGGCTGGGAGGAGGGCTGGGAGGAGGGCTGGCTGGCTGGGAGGAGGGCTGGCTGGCTGGCTGGCTGGGAAGAGGGCTGGCTGGCTGGCTGGGAGGAGGGCTGGCTGGCTGGCTGGGAGGAGGGCTGGCTGGCTGGCTGGGAGGAGGGCTGGCTGGCTGGCTGGGAGGAGGGCGGCTGGTTGGCTGGCTGGCTGGGAGGAGGGCTGGCTGGGAGGAGGGCTGGCTGGTTGGCTGGCTGGTTGGCTGGCTGGCTGGGAGGAGGGCTGGCTGGCTGGCTGGCTGGCTGGCTGGCTGGGAGGAGGGCTGGCTGGCTGGCTGGCTGGCTGGGAGGAGGGGCTGGCTGGCTGGGAGGAGGGCTGGCTGGCTGGCTGGCTGGGAGGAGGGCTGGCTGGCTGGCTGGCTGGGAGGAGGGCTGGCTGGCTGGCTGGCTGGGAGGAGGGCTGGCTGGCTGGCTGGGAGGAGGGCTGGCCTGGCTGACTGGGAGGAGGGCTGGCTGGCTGACTGGGAGGAGGGCTGGCTGGCTGACTGGGAGGAGGGCTGGCTGACTGGCCGGGAGGAGGGCTGGCTGGGAGTTGTGTTCATCCTTGGACTGTACAGACTCTAGGATACAGTGTGTGTTTGTTGCAGCTTCTTGCTGAAAGGACAAAGCCATCGATCACCTGACACTGTTCGTTCCTACGTGAAGACTGAACAGGAAGTGGATTAGGATGGAGTCTGACTGAACAGGAAGTGGATTAGGATGGAGTCTGACTGAACAGGAAGTGGATTAGGATGGAGTCTGACTGAACAGGAAGTGGATTAGGATGGAGTCTGACTGAACAGGAAGTGGATTAGGATGGAGTCTGACTGAACAGGAAGTGGATTAGGATGGAGTCTGACTGAACAGGGAAGTGGATTAGGATGGAGTCTGACTGAACAGGAAGTGAATTAGGATGGAGTCTGACTGAACAGGAAGTGGATTAGGATGGAGTCTGACGGAACAGGAAGTGGATTAGGATGGAGTCTGACTGAACAGGAAGTGGATTAGGATGGAGTCTGGACGGAACAGGAAGTGGATTAGGATGGAGTCTGACTGAACAGGAAGTGGATTAGGATGGAGTCTCAATCAGACTGAACATGTGCAGTTTGATGTACTCCAAGAATTGAAGTTGCAGGCTAGCTCAGTGCTTTAAAAATCTATATATTTGTTTTATTTTAACTTTTTATTTAACTAGGCAAGTCAGTTATGGTAGCAACACAGCGTGGCAGCAACGCAACATCGACAACACAGCGTGGCAGCAGCGCAACACGACAACACAGCGTGGCAGCAGCGCAACACGGCATGGACAAACATTATTGGGCACAGACAACAGCACAAAGGTCAAGAAGGTAGAGACAACAATACATCACACAAAGCAGCCAGCAACTGTCAGTAAGAGTGTCCATGATTGAGTCTTTGAATGAAGAGATTGAGATAAAACTGTCCAGTTTGAGTGTTTGTTGCAGCTCGTTCCAGTCGCTAGCTGCAGTGAACTGAAAAGACGAGCGACCCAGGGATGTGTTCGCTTTGGGGACCTTTAACCTCTTGGGGCTAGGTGGGACGTAGCGTACCACCCGTGGTGCACTCCATCAACAGCAGGTGCATTTTCAAGAGCGGCAAATTTGAATCCAAATAAATGTCAAAATTCAAATTTTCAAAAATACAACTATGTTACACCATTTGAAAGATAAACATCTCCTTAATCTAACCACGTTTTACGATTTCAAAAAGGTTTTACGGCGAAAGCATAAATTTAGAGTATGTTAGGACAGTACATTTACAAGAGTTGTCGTGTAATGTTTTGTCAAGTCAAAGACAGGGTCACCAAAACCATAAAACCAGCTAAAATGATGCACTAACCTTTGACAATCTCCATCAGATGACAACTCCTAGGACATTATGTTGGACAATGCATGCATTTTTAGTTCCATCAAGTTCATATTTATATCCAAAAACAGCGTTTTACTATGGCATTGATGTTGAGGAAATCGTTTCCTCCAATAACCGCAGTCAAGTCCGCGTCACAAATTAAATAATTAAAATTAGAAAACATTGGTAAAATATTATATTGTCATTTAAAGAATTATAGATTTACATCTTTTGAACGCAATCAACTTGCCAGATTTAAAAATAACCTTACTGGGGGAAATCACACTTTGCAATAATCTGAGCACTGCGCCCAGAAAATCGCGTTGCGATACAGACTAGACGTCATGTTGGGGAGATCTAAAATCGAAAATACTATGTAAATAATCCATTACCTTTGATTCTCTTCATCAGATGTCACTTCCAGGTATCACAGGTCCATAACGAATGTAGTTTTTGTTCAAAAAAGCTCATCATTTATGTCCAAAAATCTCTGTCTCGTTAGCACATGATGTAAGCCAGCCGGACTTCCGTCATGAACGAGGGGAAAAAATATATTTCCGTTCGTTCAAACATGTCAAACGTTGTATAGCATAAATCATTAGGGCCTCTTTAACGCAGAACATGAATAATATTCAAGGTGGACGAATGCATACTCTTTTTATAACGTATTGGAACGAGGGGTACCAACATGAACTCGCTCGCATGTCTAATGGGACATCATCGTTCCATGGCTCTTGTTCGGTCAGATCTCCCTCCAGAAGACTCAAAACACTTTGTAAAAGGCTGGTGACATCTAGTGGAAGCAATAGGAATATTCCTAAACCCCTGTGTTTTTCAATGGGGATAGGTTTAAAGTCAATACAACACATCAGGTATCCACTTCCTGTCAGTAAATGTCTCAGGGTTTTGCCTGCCAAATGAGTTCTGTTATACTCCACAGACACCATTCAAACAGTTTTGGAAACTTTAGAGTGTTTTCTATCCATATATAATAAGTATATGCATATTGTAGTTACTGGGTAGGATTAGTAACCAGATTAAATCGGGTAATTTTTTTTTATCCAGACGTGCAAATGCTGCCCCCCTAGACCCAACAGGTTAACAGGAATATGACTGGCAGAACGGGTTTTTGTATGTGGAGGATGAGGGGCTGCAGTAGATATCTCAGATAGGGGGGAGAGTGAGGCCTAAGAGGGTTTTATAAATAAGCATCAACCAGTGGGTCTTGCGACGGGGAAACAGAGATCACCAGTTTACAGAGGAGTATAGAGTGCAGTGATTTGGTGGCAAATCTGATGGCCGAATGGTAAAGAACATCTAGCCGCTCGAGAGCACCCTACCTGCCGATCTATAAATTATGTCTCCGCTAATCTAGCATGGGTAGGATGGTCATCTGAATCAGGGTTAGTTTCCTGGGGTGAAAGAGGAGACAATTACGAAAGAGAGAACCAAGTCTAGATTTAAATTTAGCCTGCAGCTTGGATATGCTGGATGTGCTGAGAGAAGGACAGTGTACCGTCTAGCCATACTCCCAAGTACTTGTATGAAGTGACTACATCAAGCTCTAAACCTTCAGAGGTAGTAATCACACATGTGGGGAGAGGGGCAATCTTCTTACCGAACCACATGACTTTGTTTTGGAGTGTTCAGAACAAGGTTAAGGGCAGAGAAAGCTTGTTGGACACTAAGAAAGCTTTGTTGTAGAGCGTTTAACACAAAATCCAGGAGGGGCCAGCTGAGTAGAAGACTGTATCATCTGCATATAAATGGATGAGAGAGCTTCCACTGCCTGAGCTATGTTATTGTTGTAAATTGAGAAGAGCGTGGGGCCTAGGGCGAGCCTTGGGGGTACTCCCTTGGTGTACAGGCAGTGGCTGAGACAGCAGATGTTCTGACTTTATACACTGCACTCTTTGAGAGAGGTAGTTAGCAAACCAGGCCAAAGACCCCTCAGAGACACCAATACTCCTTAGTCGGCCCACAAGAACGGGAACGGTCTCCTATCAGACAAGCTTTGACCGAGTCAATAAAAATAGAAGCACAACATTGCTGAGAATCAAGGGAAATGGTGACATCATTGAGGACCTTTAAGGTTGCAGTGACACGTCCATAACCTGAGCAGGAAACCAGATTGCAGACCAGAGAGAATACTACAGACATCAAGAAAGCCAGTCAGTTGATTATTGATAAGTTTTCCAACACTTTTGATGAACAGGGCAAAATAGAAGTAGGCCTATAACAGTTAGGATCAGCTTGATCTCCCCCTTTAAATAAAGGACGAACCGTGGCTGCCTTCGAGCAATGGGAACCTCCCCAGAGAGGAGAGACAGGTTAAAAAGGTCAGAGATAGGGCTTGGCGATGATAGGGGCAGCAACCTTAAAGAAGAAAGGGTCTGAACCATCTGACCCAGATGTTTTTGGGGGGTCAAGTTTATGGAGCTCCTTTAGCACTCGGACTCAGTGACCGCCTGCAGGAGAAACTTTGTAGCAGGGCAGGGGAAAAGAGGGAGGAGCATCAGGGTTAGTCGATTAGAAGGGGTGGGAGATGAGGAAATGTTGGACGGGCAAGGGAGGCATGGCTGAGTCAAATAGGAATCCTGACTTAATGAAGTGGTGATTAAAGAGCTCAGCCATGTGTGCCTCTTGTCAGTAACAACCACATCATCAACATTAAGGGACATGGGCAGCTGTGAGGAGGAGGATTTATTCTCCAGGGGTCTTTAACTGTTTTCCAGAACTTCTTGGGGTTCGACCCACAGAGAGAGAACTGCTCCTTAAAGTAACTAACTTGGCCTTCCGGATAGCCTGAGTGAATTTATATCTCATTTGCCTGAACGAGAGCCAGTCAGCCTGAGTATCGTGTGCTGAGTCTTTTGCCAAATGCAATTCTTGAGGGGTGGTAGTAACTCTGCAAGATCACGGTCGAATCAGGAGCTGAACCTGTTTTTTAATTCTAATTTTTTCTTTATGGGGGCGTGTTATGTTAACAATACCACTGAAAATATAAAAAAATAAGGTCCAAGCATCTTCAACAGATGGGAACAAGCTGATTCTATACCATTTCACAGAGGCCAGGTCCATGAAGGGAAGGCTTGCTCGTTAAAGTTGTTTTAGCAAGCGTCTATGACAAATCAGGAAAGGTGGTTTCACTGGGCAGCCATTCGAACACAGGCTGTAAAACAGTGATCACTAAGGTCCTTACAGGAAACACCAGACTGATACCTACCTATCAGGATTATTTGTAGAGGATAACATTGAGGGAGAGAGTAGCCTTGTGGGATTGGTGATAATCTGAGAAGATTTAGGGGAGTCCTATTGCTTTAGGGTTTAGCCAGGGTGGTTTAAGCATGTCCCAGCTTAGCGTCACCTAGCAGGACAAATTCAGACTTAGTGTTAAAGGGTACAGGCCTGTAGCTGAGGGGGTAGGGGGCAGGCCGCTGCTGAGGGCAGGCAGGGCAGCGCACAGGCCTGTGCTGAGAAGGCGGGTAGGGTACAGGCCTGTGCTGAGGCTGGGCAGGTAGGGCAGGTCGGGTGTGCTGGAGGGCAGGTGGGGTACGGGCCGAAGCTGAGGGCAGGTAGGGTACAGGTAGGGTACGGCCGGTGCTGAGGGCAGGTGGGGTACGGGCCGTGCTGAGGCAGTGGCGGGTACGTGGCCGGTGCTGAGGGCAGGGGGGCCGGGGGGTGCTGAGGGCAGGTGGCGTACGTGGCCGGTGCTGAGTGGGGCAGGTGGGGTACGGGCCGGTGCTGAGGGCAGGTGGGGTACGGGCCGGTGCTGAGGGGCAGGTGGGCCCCGGGCAGGGTGCTGAGGGCAACGGTGGGTCCAGAGCCGGTGCTGAGGGTCGGGGGGGTCCAGGCCGGTGCTGAGGGTCGGGTGGGGTCCAGGCCGGTGCTGAGGGCCGTGGACAGGCGGGTGCTGATGGAGGACGATAGCAGTCCCAAGCAACAGTCAACAAAGAGCTAATTGAAAGCTTTTAAAGCTTAAAAACGAAGGCAAACCAAATTGATTGGGGGATAGACTTGGTGGAGACAACTGAGCACTGAAGGTGATCCTTGCTAAAAGATTGCCACTCCACCACCTTTGGAAGATCTGTTTTCCTCGAAAAAAGTTTAGAACCAGAAAAGGTTAAACATCAGGATTCAAAACACTCTTCCTAACCACATCTCTAGTAAATTGCCCATTAACACATCTGGATTGGAGATGTGAACCCACACTTCAATGGATCCATTTTAGGTAATAAGCTTCCGATGTTAACGAAACTTTTTTGAGAGCAGACATCGGACAGTGCAGAATTGGACAAAAGCAACAGTAGATGGGCCAGGGAGTATATGGACATTTCCAGATCATCACCACAGTCAATACAAACCAGGGAAACGCAGAGGACAGGGGAGAACTCTACAGGTGCGTGATTTACGACATCCAATGTCTACTGGGATGGGCCCCCAAGATCCTAATTGTAACAGCACCATATAGGTAAACATGAACTCAAAGCCGGGTTCGAGAGGTGGTTTAGAATAGGATGGGAGGCCAAGAGTCTGTGTAAACCAATAGAAAGTCAGAGTCCCGAGAGTTGGAACAAACAACACTCTGTCCTACGTTTTGGGTAAAGAAAGCTTTTGTAGCCAACAAAGTGGGTGTAGGAGTCAGTGAGTCAAAATAGCAAAAATACAAGTATATATCGACTTTGGGGCAGATGTAACCATTGTGAGTTCAGAGTCACTCGCCGCAACAGTGTGTGAGTGTGGTGGAGGTACCAGACAGGGGAGATGTGCTCTGTGCTGTCCCCTTTTCATTGAGTAACTCCAATGGAAGGCCGTCCGGGGTACTGCAGGGGGAGATGGCTGCCGCCGCCTTTCATTGACTAACTCCACTGGAAGGTGCCACCCGGGGTACTGCAGGGGAGATGCCCAGTCTGCCCACTCATGACAGTAACTCCACTGGGAAGCGCCGCTCCGGGGTACTGCAGGGGGGAGATGGGCTCAGTGCTCCCCCCTTTTTGAGTAAATCAATGGAAGGCCATCCGGGTACGCAGGCCGCATTTTACCAAATTATCTTTTCTAATGTCTTCTATGCGCAATTAAAAACTAAAATAATTAATAAATAAAATAAATCTGTATTATAGGGGTTCAAGGACAGAGTGGGAGAGAGGCAGCAAGCAAGGCAGCACCGGAAAATGTATGATCGCCATCAGGTCTCCCGACCATGCTGGTCAGTTACTCCCGCCGGCTTCTCAGTTCCCACGGAAACAACACACTCACTGTTTCAGCCAGTCTCATAGAGGCTGCTTCCGTGTGTGTGTGTGTGTGTGTGTGTGTTGGTTTGTGTGTGTGTGTGTGTGTCCGCTCCCTAATCCAATAAACTAAAAGGTTCCCCTTACTGGCTTCCCCAGAGGCCCATAAATACACTAACTTTCTGTCTATTTTAACAGTCATAATGGGCCTTCTGTCTGATCTCTCTTTTTTTTTTTTTTTTTTTTTTTCTCTCTGTTGTTTGTCTCTCTCTGCCTCTCTCTGTTCTCTCTGTTTTCTGTCCGTCTTCGCTGTCTCTCTCTGTCTCTCTGTCTCTCTGCCTCTCTTGTCTCTCTGTTCTCTCTCTGTACTCTCTCACCTTCCTCTAGCTTAGCAGTCATAACAGTCCCCCGTCTGATCCCTGTAGCTCCCTGCTGAGGCATGCTCAACGTGTGTGTGTGTGTGTGTGGGCCACGCCCTCCTCCAGGCTCAGAGTTGGAGCAGGCTCCGCTCCAGACCAGCGGAGAGAGAGGAGTTACAGCTGCAGGTTAGCTCCTGGCCATGAGCAGAGAGGCTGCTGAACAGGTACACACACACACACACACAAGCACACACACACACACACACACACACACACACACACACACACACCACACACACACACACACACACACACACACTGCCACACACACACACACACACACACACACACACACAATAATAAAAGAAACCGCAGCCACGGGTCATCAGCTGAAAACACTCATTCGTTTGGAGGAACCCCTTTGTCTGGAAGTACCGAATTATCTGCTCTCTGCTGTCTCTTTCTGTTTCTCTCTTGCTTTTTTTTTTTTTTCTGGCTTTCTTTCTCTCTCTGGCTTCTGGCTCTCCTTTTTCTGGCTCTCTCTCTCTGCTCCCCTCTCTCCCTCTGGCTCTCTGCCTCTTGGCCTCTCTCTCTGGCTTTTTCTTGGTCTGGCCCTTTCTGGTTTTTTTTTTTCTGGTCTTTTTTTTTTTTTTCTTTTTTTTTCTGCTTCTCTGCCCTCTTTCTTTTTTTTTCTGGCTCCCCCTCTCTCTGCTTTCTGTGTTTTCTTTGGTTGGCTTCTCTCTCTCTCTGGCTCTCTTCTCTCTCTCTGGCTCCCCTCTCTCTCTGGGCTTTCTTTTTCTCTCTCTCTTCTCTCTCTGGCTCTCTCTCTCTTTTTTTTTCTGGTTCTCTCTCTCTGGCCTCGCTTGGCTCTTTTTCTGGCTCTCTCTCTGCCTGGCTGTCTCTCTCTGTCTGTTTCTGTCTCTGTCTCCCTCTCTCTGTTTCTCTGGGCTTCTCTCGGGCTTGCCTTCTTGCTTCTGGTTTTCCTGCCGCTCTACTCTCTCGCTCTGTTTTTTCTGTTGTTTCTCTCTTTCGCGGTTTCTTCTCTCTGGTTTTCTTCTCGCTCTGGTTCTTTCTGCTTCGGTCTTTCTCGCCCTCTGGTTTTCTCGCTTGGCTTTTCTGCCTGGCTTCTCTCTCGTCTGGCTTTTTTTTCTGGCCTTTTGCCTGTTTCTGGCGGCCTCTTCCGGCTCTTCTGCCTGGCTTCTCTCTGGCTCTTGCCTCTCTGGCTTTTTGGCTTCTTGGCTTCTCTGCCTCTTTTTCTGGCTCTCTCTTCTCTGGCTAACTCTCTGTCCTGGCTCTTGCCCTGTCTGTCTCTGTTCCCTGTCTCTCTCTGTCTCTTGTTGGTTTCTGTTTGGTTGTTTGTCTCTGTTTGTTGTTTTGTCTCTGGCTCTGTCTCTGTCTCTGTCTCTGTTTCTGTGTTGCCGCTTTTTCTGTCTCTGGGTCTCTGGCTCTTTCTGCCGCTGCCTTCTTTTGGTCTCTCTCTCTGCCCCTCTCTCTCTCTCTCTCTCTCTCTCTCTCTGGGTCTTTCTCTCTCTTCTCTGCTCTTTGTTTTCTTTTCTCTCCTCTCTCTCTCTTTTTTTCTCTTTTTCTCTCTTCTCTTTTTCTCTCTCTCTCTCTGGCCGCTCTGGCTCTTTTTCTGGCGCTTTTTTCTGGCGTTTTCTTTTTCTTGGCCCTCTGGCTCTTTCTGCCCTCTCCTCTCTGCTCCCCCTTTTTCTCTGCGGCCTTTTTTCTGCTCTCTCTCTTTGTCTGGGTTTTCTGTCTCTGTCTCGTTTGTCTCTGTTTGTTTGTTTGTTGTTTGTTTTTCTGTTGTTTTTGGTTTGGGTGTCTTTTGGTTTTGGTTTTTTTCTGTTTTTTTTCTTTTTCTCTCTCTTTTTTTTTTTTTTTTTCTGTTTTCTCCTCTCTCTCTCTCTCTCTCTGGCTCTTTTTTTCTGCCTTGGCTCTCTGTTTTTTTTTTTTTCTCTGGCTCTCTCTTTTGGTGGTTTTTCCTGCTTTTGGTTTTTGTTTTTTTTGTGCTCTCTCTTTTGGTCTCGGCTTCTTCTGTCGGCTTCTTTCTAGGCTTTTCTCTTGGCTTTTTTGCATTCTCTCTCTGTATCTGGCTCTCTCTCTCTCTGGCTGTACTGGCTTCTCTCTGTCTCTCTCTCTGTATTCTCTCTCTCTGCATTCTCTCTCTGTATCTCTCTCCTATCTCTCTTTCTCTCTTGGCTTTCTTTGCTCTCTCTCTCTGGCTTCTCTCTCTTGGCTTCTCTCTCTGTCTCTCTGTTCGCCTGGCATGGGAGTCAAGCCACGTTTACGTTACCAAAGTGAAATAAACAAAAAGGGGAGAAGAAACACATTTCAAAAACCCTCAACAGCAAACGATTAGAAATAAACAGCAAAAACATAAAACAAGAATTTTGTTCTTAACTGACTTGCTAAACAAGAATAAACTATACATTTTAATTGGGGTATAATTGTGACGAACTGATTTGTTGGAAAGGTGGCATCCTTTGATTTCGGTGCCATAGTTTGAAAGTCACCGGAGCTTTTAAGTACGGCCATTCTACTGCCAATGTTTGTCTATGGAGTGATTGCACATGGCGTATATGTGTGCAATTTTCTTTGGGAGGTGTTGGTCAATTCTTTTCCAATTTGCAGTATTGTGTACATATATTTATATATAAATACTCAGTTTCATTATGTTTAGTCTGTTAGTGAACATAGGACCAGCTTTCTTAATGGTCTCTTTTCAGGTTAATTCTGTCTCTTTTTCTGTCTCTTTCTGTGTGTCTTCTCTCATGTGGTCTCTTCTCTGTGTGTCTTTCTTTCTGTAAGTGTCTCTCTTTTGTGTCTTTTTTCTGTGTGTTCTTTGTGTTTCTTGTGTGTGTCTTTTCTGTTTTGTGTTTTTTTTGTGTTTTGTTTCTTCTTGTGTGTTTTTCTGTTTTTTTGTGTCTCTCTCTCTCTTTTTGTGTGTTTTTCTGTGTGTCTTCTCTGTGTGTCTTCTCTTGTGCCTTTGTGTTTTTTTCTCTGTCTCCCTGTCTCTTGTCTTGTTCTCTGTTCTGTGTTTCTCTTTTGTTTGTCTCTCTGTTTGTCTTGTCTTGTTTGTCTGTTTTCTTTCTCCACTTCTTTTTCTGTCTCTTTTTCTCTTGTGTTTTTCTCTGTCTCTCTGTCTCTGTTCTCTTGTGTCTTCTCTCTCTGTGTGGTTCTCTGTTCCTTTCTGTGTCTCTGTGTTCCTCTTTCTTTTCTCTGTTGTGTTTGTGTCTCTACCCCTCTGTTGTTTCTGTGTCTCTCTCTCTTGTGTCTCTAAGTCTCTCTCTTCTTGTTTCTCTGTGTCTTTCTTCTCTGTCTCTCTGTGTCTCTCTTTTTCTTTGTGCCTCTCTCTGTGTGTTCCTTCTCTCTCTCTCTGTGTATGTTCTTTTTGTTCTTTTTTTTTTCTGTGTCTTTTTGTGTTTTCTCTGGTGTGTTTTCTTGTTGTCTCTATCCCTGTTTTCTTTTTTTGTGTCTTTGTGTTTTGTGTGTTTTTTTGTGTGTTTTTCTGTGTTCTCTCTCTCTCTGTTGTGTTTTCTTCTTGTGTGTTCTTGTGTCTCTTTCTCTCTGTCTTTTCTGTCCCTCTGTCTCTGTCTCTGTGTAGAGGATAGATGCGTTGGGAGATGACCCGAGACTCCAGATGGCGCGAGAGGAGAGTGCGAAAAGCAAAAGCCTCGTGATACCGGCTCTGGAAAGATACCAAGAAGAAAAGAGAGGTACAGACACACAGAGCTTTCTCAGGGTTTCCTGCTAGGTCGGGCTTATTGTTAAAATGTATTTAAAAAGCCGATTAAACAAAATGTGGTGCCGCAGGAGAAGAACAAAAATCCCACTTGATATACCAGCTTCGACGTAGAGAGATGAGAGACAGCTTTTACTTCCCATCAGACAGCTGAGAGAGAGAGAGAGACACTCCCATCAGACAGCTGAGAGTGAGAGACAGCTTTACTCCCATTAGACAGCTGGGAGAGAGAGAACACTCCCATCAGACAGCTGGGGAGAGAGAGAGAGAGAATTTCATCCCGTTGGATGATAGCCCAGTCATATTAGCATCTATTGTGATTTTGGGATCGATCGTCTCCAGAGTGTAAGTTTGGGAAATAAGGTGAGCTTTTTTTCTCAAACAAGCTGACCAATAGGATAGGTCAATTGTTTACTATGTGAGTGACGGGTTGGATAGTAGATTGATACAGACTAGCGATTTCCATTAACGTACTCATCTTGTTGGCGGAGGGAAGTAAATGTGGACAGGTAATTTTATGACTTTCGGGTGCTTCTCTTTTGTCTGTCTCTATCTGTCTGTCTTATCTGTCTGTTCCTATTCGTCTGTCTCTCTCTGTCTCTCTCTGTCTCCTCCCCAGCAATTCGGCCCAGTCCTCTCTGTTGGATCTGGATGGATGTACCAGAGGGGGGGGATTCGCCCGACCCCTGGGGGCGGGAGGAGAGCTGCCGCCCCCACCAGATCCCTCGGGGGCAGGCCTACGGTACACACACACACACACACACACACCGTGTCAAATACCCATACCTGCCCTCCAAATAGCCGGTACATGTGAAAATATAACGCTTTATAGCATGTGACATGTAGATAGATAGTGGGAGGGCTTTAAATGCCAGGATGAATACTTAGTTTGGGGTTTTTCATCTAATCAGGAAGAGAATCGCCTTTTTGTTATCAACATGTGTTTGACGAACAAGCATGATAATCCAGATTAGGGACGACTGTTCCTATAATTTAACAAACAGACATGATAATCCAGATTAGGGACGAGCTGTTCTCATAGCACTTAACAAAACAGCATGATAATCCAGATTAGGGGACGCAGACTGTTCCTGTAATTTAACAAACAGCATGATAATCCAGAAAAAAATTAGGGACGAGCTGTTCGAGAACTAACCAACGGCATGATAATCTAGGATTAAGGGACGAGGCTGTTCCCGTGATTTAACAAACAGCATGATAACTAGGATTAGGGACTGTTGCCCTGTAATTTAACAAACAGAGGATAATCTAGGTAGGGACGTAGCTGTCTCCCATAATTTAACAAACAGCATGATAATCAGATTAGGGAACGAGCTGTTCCTACAATTCTAACAAACAGCATGATAATCCAGATTAAGGAACGAGCTGTTCGTGATTTAACAAACAGCATGATAATCTGTAGATTAGGGATTCGAGCCGTTCCCATACCTTAACAAACAGCATGATAATCCAGATTAGGGGACGCAGTTGTTCCGTAATTTGAACAAAACAAAGCATGATAATCCAGATTAGGGACGAGCTGTTCCCATACCTTAACAAACGCATGATAATCCATGATTAGGGAACGAGCTGTTCCCGTAATTTAACAAACAGCATGATAATCCAGATTAGGGGACGAAAGCTGTTCCTATAATTTAACAAACAGCATGATAATCCAGATTAGGGAACGAGCTGTTCCTATAATTTAACAAACAGCATGATAATCCAGATTAGGGGACGAGCTGTTCCCATACTTAACAAACGGCATGATAATCCGGATTAGGGACTTGAGCTGTTCCCCATAATTTAACAAACGGCATGATAATCCAGATTAGGGGACGAGCTGTTCCAAGTAATTTAACAAACGGCATGATAATCCGTTAGATTAGGGAAACGAAGGTTCCTACAATTTAACAAATCGAGCATGATTGTAGGATTAGGAACGAGCTGAATTCTATAATTTAACCAACGGCATGATAATTCAGATTAGGGACGAGCTGTCACCCATACACTTAACAAACGCATGATAATCCAGATTAGGGGACGCAAGAACTCTCCCTACCTTAACAAACCAAGCATGATAATCCAGATTAGGGGACGAGCTGCCCCCGTAATTTAACTAAACGGTATGATAAACCAGATTAGGGACGAGCTGCTCCCGTGATTTAACAAACCGCATGATAATCCAGATTAGGGACGAGCTGTTCCCCGTGCACCCCTAACAAACGGCATGATAATCTGCAGATTAGGGGACGCAGCTACGTCCCGTAATTTAACAAACGGCATGATAATCCGGATTAGGAATCGGTAGCTGTTCCTACAATTTAACAAACGTGCATGATAATCCAGATTAGGGGACGAGCTGTTCTTTATAATTTAACAAACGACAGGTGATAATCCAGATTAGGGACGAGCTGTTCCCACAATTTAACAAACGGCACGATAATCCATAGATTAGGGACGATTAGCTTGTTCCTACAATAATTTAACAAGCAGCATGATAATCTAGATTAGGGACGTAGCTGTTCCCTATAATTTTAACAAACGAAGCATGATAATCCACAGAGATTAGGGGCCGAGCTGTTCCCATAATTTAACAAACGGCGGGAATCGATGCAAGTGGTCATTTAGATGACCCGCTCATGGGAGGGAGGAGGATGTTGAGATTGTTTTACTTTCCTGTATTCAGAGTTTTACTGAACACTGCATTCAAAATGGTATGTAGAATGATTAGTACACAGTATGTATGTTTTAGGAAGTAGTAATATATGCTGCTAAATATATCTACTGACCTGATATAATCTACCGGGAGAGACTGGCCCTGATATATCTACTGACCTGATATATCTACTGGGAGAGAGAGACTGGGCCCTGAGACATCTACTGGGAGAGAGAGACTGGCCCTGGATATATCTACTGGGAGAGAGAGATCACTGGCCCTGATATATCTACTGGGAGAGAGAGACTGGCCCTGATATATCTACTGGGAGAGAGAACTGGCCCTTGATATTCTACTGGGAGAGAGACTGGCCCTAATATATCTACTGGGAGAGAGACTTGCCCTGATATATCTACCGGGAGAGAGAGACTGGGCCCCTGATATGAAAAATCGACGTCAAACAGGTAAGCAATCAGACAGATAATATAGAAGGAATGACTTTACTGAACTGGGTTAAACTCTGTGTCTGTGTGTCCAGGTGCAGCCCCAAAACCAGTGTGTCTCCGGTCGACCCTGGGGCCCACCCCCCGCCCTCCCTCTCTGTTGCCCCCATGAAGAGCAGTGATCCCTGGGGGAACCAACCGCTTTGCTCCTGACCCCGGGGCCTGGAGGAACACGCACCCAATGCCACCTACTCAGGCACCGCCAACGCCAGGGTTTAGTTAGCCGAAGCTGTAGCTGGCCCCTTACACCTCAACACCAGGCGTTTAGTTAGCCGGTAGTAGCTGGGCCCCTAAGCACCCTCAACACCAGGGGTTTAGTTAGCTGCTAGTAGCTGGCCCCTACCACCTCAACACCAGGGTTTAGTGCACGGTAGTAGCTGCCTCACCAGGGTTTGAAGTAAGCGGTAGTAGCTGGCCCCTACACCTCAACACCAGGGTTTAGTTAGGTTGGTAGTAGCTGGCCCCTACACCTCAAATACCAGGGCTTAGTTAATGCCGGCAGTAGCTGGCCGCCAGCACCTCAACACCAGGGTTTAGTTAGCCGTAGTAGCTGGCCGCTATCACCTCAACACCTCAGGGTTTAGTTAGCCGGGTAGTAGCTGGGCCTCAACACCGGTGGGTTTAGTTAGCCGGTAGTAGTGGCCTCAACACCAGGTTAAGTTAGCCGGGTACAGTAGCAGCCTCAACACCAGGGTTTAGATTAGCCGGTAGTAGCTGGCCCCAACACCAGGTTTAGTTAGCCGGTAGTAGCTGGCCCCTACACCTCAACACCAGGGGTTTAGCTATTCAGTATGGCCTCAACACCAGGTTTAGTTAGCTGCTAGTAAAGTAGCCTCAACACCAGGTTGGTTAGTTAGCCGCTAGTAGCTAGCCTCAACACCAGGGTTTAGTTAGCCGGTAGTAGCTAGCCTCAACACCAGGGCTTAGTTAGCCGGGTAGTAGCTGGCCCCTACACCTCTCAACACCAGGGTTTAGCTAGCCGGGCAGCAGCTGGCCCAACACCTCAACACCAGGGTTTAGTTAGCCGGGCAGTAGCTGGCCCCACGCTCAACACCTCAGGGCTTAGTTAGCCGGTGGTAGCTGGGCCTCAACACCAGGGGTTTAGTTAGCCAGGTAGTAGCTAGCCCCTACGCCTCAACACCAGGGTTTAGCTAGCCAGGTAGTAGCGCTGGCCCTTACGCCTGCCAACACCAGGGAGTTTAGTTGGCGGGTAGTAGCTGGCCCCTACGCCTGAACACCAGGGTTAGTAGTAGCTGGCCCTACGCTCAACACCAGGGTTTAGTTAGCCGTGTAGTAGCTGGCCCCTACGCGCAACACCAGGCTTTAGTTAGCCGTAGTAAGCTACCCCTCACACCTCAAACACCAGGGTTTAGTTAGCCGGGTAGTAGCTGGCCCCTACACCTCAACACCAGGGTTTAGCTAGCCGGTGGGCTGGGTCTACACCTCAACACCAGGGTTTAGTTAGCCGGGTAGTAGCTGGGGTCCTATATTGTGGTTAGTTACTGCGGTAGGCTGGCCCCAACACCAGGGTTTAGTTAGCCGGTAGTAGCTGGCCTCAACACCCAACACCAGGGTTTAGTTAGCCGGGTAGTAGCTGGCCCCTCACCTCAACACCAGGGTTTAGCTAGCCGGTAGCACTGGGCAACACCAGGGCTTAGCTAGCTTGCAGTAGCTGGCCCCTACACTCAAACACCAGGGTTTAGTTAGCCGGGTAGCTGGCCTCAACACCAGGGGCTTAGTTACTGTAGTAGCCGTGTCCTACGCTCAACACCAGGGTTTAGTTAGCCGGTAATAGCCGGTCCACACGCCTCAACACCGGGTTTAGTTAGCCGGTAGCTAGCCTCCACCCAACACCAGGGCTTAGTTAGCCGGTAGTAGCTAGCCTCACCTCAACACCAGGGTTTAGTTAGCCAAAAGGGGCTGGCTACACCTCAACACCAGGGTTTAGTTAGCCGGTAGTAGCTGGCTCCCTCACACCAGGTTTAGTTAATGGTAGTAGCTGGGTCCTACACCCCTCAACACCAGGTTTAGTTACGTGCAGTACCTGCAATTCCCACCAATTCAGGTTTAGTTAGTCAGAATAGCTAATCCTACACCTCCTCAACACTTGTGGTTTAAGTGCTTAGCTGGCCCTCACTCCTCAACACCAGGGTTTAGTTCAGGGGTCTACTTATTGGTTATGGATAACTTGTTAATCCAGCAAATGGATTTCCTCAAAAAAGGCTTCACGGCTAAAGCAAACCTCTTGCAATTATCTGGAGGACAGTGCCTCCCTAATACAAACGCATGAAAAACATATTTCAACCAGGCAGGCAAGCGACACTAAAGTCAGAAATAAAAGTACTTAGAAAAAATGCCTACCTTTGGTGATCTTCGTTACACTCCAAAGGTCCCAGATACATCACAAATGGTCCTTTTGTTCCCGATAATGTCCTTCTTTATATCTATAAAAACTTCAGTTTAGCTGCCGCTTCAGTCAATAACCTACCCAGCTTCCCTCTCCACCAAAATACACATACAAAATGAATCCCAGCAATGTTACCAATAAACTTCTTTCAACATGTCAAACAACGCTTTAATCAAACCTAGGTACCCTAATACGCAAATAAACGATAAAATTTAAGACGGAGAATGCTATTGCTTTTACCGGAGAAAACAATTAAAGAACGCTTGGAAAACTACAATTTCTGTCTCATTTTTCCAAAAACCAGCCTGAAACTCTTTCAAAGACTGACAACTAGTGGAAGCCCTAGAAACTGCAATCTGAGGACTTATTTTATAATAAAAGTGATAGCTTTATTGGAATATAGGGGCAGGTTGATTATTTTTTATTTATTTTTTTTTATATTTTTGGGGGATGGTTTGTCCTGGGGTTTTCGCTTGTTAAGTATCAGTTTTCTGTTATAATTATAATTATTTAACCAGGTTTAAAAAATCAAAGAACAATCCAAAACTATTTCACTTATAATAATCAGCTTTCTTTCTGCAACTTCCGAACCGTGGCACACAGAGCAAACTCTCCCAACCCCTCCCGGCATGTTAAAATCTGTCTTCCTCAAACCTCCACCAGCCAGCTGAGGCAACCTGCTCTCTGTAATCCTCTCAGGTGATGGTCAGGCCCTCCTCCCTGACTAGCTGCACAATGGTGGACCTGTTTGACCCTTTCCCCAGCAGGAAGACCTCAGAGTCCTTCCTGGGTCCTACCAGGCATTGGTCAACCCACACTGGTCACCGTTTTTCAGCCTGCCCTGTAGTCGTCTCTTCCTCGCTGTCGCAGGTACCCCACTAATCGCATCAACACCCAGTACTGGACAGATGGTCATCAGGTTCTCAAAACTCAGTCCTGGGAACCCCAAGGGGAACACGGTTTGGGGTTTTGGGGCCCTGACCACTCACACAAAGCTGATCCAACTGATCAAAGCTTGATGATGATGATGGCGATGAGTTTAGATTTAAAATCAGGTGTGTCGTAAAAGCAACCAAAACCCAAACCGCAGCCCCTGGGTTCCCCTCTTGTGACTGAGTTTGGGAAACTTCTGTGCACACACACACACACACACACACACACAATACAGAGACAGATGTTGAAACTTGTTGAGTTTGAATAATAATTTTTCTCTCTCAATTTTATCTTTATTATCATGGAAAAACATATGTTAACGTTGCCAAAGCAAGGAAGTAGATATAATGAACAGTAAACATTAACACTGCCAAAGAAGAATACATACATTTAAAATACCATTGTCTATATATGGTTTTGCAACAGTTAAAGTACAAAATGGAAAGATAAAAAAACATAAATATGTAGTTGTACTTACAATGGTATTTGAGTCTCCTACTGGTTGCCCCTTTTTTGTGGCAACAGGTCACAACATCTTACTGGTGATGGAACACTGTGGTATTTCTGGGCCCAGTAGATATGAGAGTTTATCAAAATCGGGTTTGTTTTTCGAATTTTGTGTATCTGTGTAATTCGAGGGAAATATGTTTCCTAATATGGTCATACATTTGGCAGGAGGTTTAGAAGTGCAGCCTAGCTTCCACCTCATTTTGTAAGAAAGTAAAATACAGCCTGTCTTCTTTGGAGAGCCATGTTCGCTTCACGAACTCCACCTTTCTCACTGAGCTGCTATGCTCACTGAGTCAATCTCTGGTGTTTTTGCTGATGCCAAGTTCCTCTTCTCTCTGTTCTGTTTGTCTCTTTTCCTCCTGTGATTAGTCCTCGTAGCCCCAGGTCAACCTGCCCAGATGGGGCCAGCCTAAACCCCTACCAAACCAGATGAGGATCGGCCCTATGCCAGGCCTGGAGTCTGGGAGGGTAAAGGCCCAGCAGCTTGTCTCAATGGCAGCAGACCCTCTGCCCCTCTCCTCCTGCCACCACCTCAGCCCTGGGGGATGGTCCCCTTGACGGGCCACACATGGTCTCCCGGGATTGGAGGATGGGGTATCCCAACCCTGTGTTTCCAGCAAGTTCCAGCCCCTGTTCGTTCAGCTCTGCCTCTGCTCAGCGGGCACACATCCTCCTGGGACCACTAACCCTTCCTGTTGTGAGGGAACACCGACGAACACCCCTGGAATCCTCTCCTGTGTCTTTCCACCTCGCCGTCTCCCCTTCTCTCCTTCCCTGCTTCTCTCCTCTCTCTCTTCCCGCTCTTCTCTCTCTTCCTTCTCTTTTTTTCCGCCTCCTTTTTTTCTCTCTTTCCCGTTTTTTTCTTCCCTCTCTCTCTCTCTTCCTGCCTTCCCTTTTTTTCTTCCCTTCTCCTTTTTCCTCTCTCTCTTCCCTCCTCTCTCTCTTTTCCCCTCTCCTCTCTCTCTCTCTCCTCCCCTCTCCTCTCTCTCAGCTCAGAGACGTCCTGTAGATGGTATTCCTGGCTGTTCTGACTGTTTTTTAAAGCCTGCTTCGATCACAGAGTGAATCTAACTAAACTTCTACAGCCCCGTGAGGGTGTGTGTGTGCAAACTAAGCAGGGATTTTGGCACATGTTCATTTAGCACAGACTCGTTGTCACCCGCGTCTTAGCTGGACGAACACTGTTCGGTACACTGTGTCCCTTCCCTCTGCTATCGCCACAACTTCTGAGGTCACTAATAAGGACCCTGACCTATGACCCTGACACACGAGGTCAACGCAGTATATGAACCTCTTAACCCCTGGAGGTCAATATGTACATGAACCCTAAACCCTGAGGTCATGCAGTATGAACTTTCTTAACTCCCCGAGGTCAGCGTGTATATGAACTTTAACCCCTGAGGTCAGCGTGTATATATGAATCCAGACCGAGTGGATCAACTTTCTCAGAAAGAGGAGAGACGGTGTTTATTTGGGAGTGAAAGACACAAGGGATTTGGTTTAAGACACCCGTTATTGTACAACTGTCTGGAGTTCATTAGGCCCCCCCTGTCTGAGTTGCCTCTGTCTGGAGTTCACATTAGGCCCCCCTGTCTGGAGTTCCCCCCCCTGTCTGGAAGTTCACAAGGGCCCCCCCCTGTCTGAAGTTCATTAGACCCCCCTGCTCCGGAGTTCATTAGGCCCCTCCTGTCTGGAGTTCATTAGCCCCCCTGTCTGGAGTTCATTAGGCCCCCCCATGTCTGGAGTTCATTAGGCCCCCTATGTCTGGAGTTCATCAGGCCCCCCCCCCTGGAGCTCAACAGCCCCCCGGCTGGAGGCGCTCATCAGGGCCCCCCCTGTCTGGAGTTCACAAGCCCTCCCCGGCCGGGAGCTCACAGGGCCTCCCTGTCTGGAGTTCATCAGGGCCTCCCTTGTCTGGGGGTCGACGAATAACGAGAGGTTGAACCTTTTTCACCATCTAGCATCAGATCCCTAACCTAGTTAACATCTGATTCCAGGACTGTGGTTAACGGGGGTCTAACTCACTATGTAGAGACAGGAGTTTACCTGATTCCAGGACTGTGGTTAACGGGGTCTAACCACTATGTAGACAGGAGTTAAATATCTGATTCCAGGACTGTGGTTAACGGGGTCTAACTCCTACCTGCAGAGACAGGAGTTAACATCTGATTCCAGGACTGTGGTTAACGGGGTTCCCTAACCCCACTGCAGAGACAGGAGCACATCTGATTCCAGGACTGTGGTTAACGGGGTTCCCTAACCTCCACTATGTAGAGACAGGGAGTTGTCTGATTCCCAGGACTGTGGTTAACAGGGTCCTAACCTCCACTATGTAGAGACAGGAGTTAACATCTGATTCTAGGACTGTGGTTAACGGGGACAAATGTTGGTCTTTAATGTCACTGTCGTATCATCTTTTTCTATTTGTTATTACTACACCTACTCACGTTCATATCAGCTGTCTGTCACCACAGCCTCGTCTGTCGCTGACCTCGTCCCAGATCAGTCTGTCTGTAACGGACCCGTCCTAGACTGGCTACCAACCCGTCTGTCTGTCTGCAACGGACCTGTCCTCTAGACTACACAACCTGTCTGTCTGTCTGTCTGGAACTGACCTGTCTCAGACTACACAACCAGTATCTGTCTGTGACCGACCTGTCCTAGACTACACAACCCGGTTCTGTCTGTCTGGTAAACGGACTCGTCCCAGACCACAACCCGTCTGTCTGTCTGTGACTGACCTGTCCTAGAGACTACAACAACCTGTTCTGTCTGCTCGAACTGACCTGTCTCTAGACTACACAACCTGTCTGGGTTCGTTCGTCTGTCTGTGACTGACCTGTCCTAGACTCACACAACCTGTCTGTCTGTCTGTCTTGTCTTGTAACGGACTCCAAGTCCCAGACTACACAACCTGTCTGTCTGTCCGTCTGTTCGTGACTGACCCGTCCTATGACCACACAACCCGTTCGTCTGTTCGGTTCGTGACTGACCCGTCCTAGACCACACAACCGTCTGTTCCCGTCTGTCTGGGTTCTGCACTGACCCGTCTCAGACCACACAACCTGTCTGTTCGTTCGTCTGTTCGTAACGGACCTGTCCTAGACCAAGGCCAAAACCCGTTCGTCTTGTCTGTCTGTAATCGACCTTGCCCTAGACTACACAATCCCGTCTGTCTGTCTGGAACTGACCTGTCCTAGACTCACACAACCCGTCTGTCTGTCTGTAATCGACCCGTCTCAGACTACACAAACCTGTCTGTCTGTCTGTAACTTAGACCTGTCCTAGACTACACAACCTGTTCTGTAACGGACCTGTCCTAGACTACACAACCCGTCTGTTCGTCTGGAACTGACCTGTCCCAGACTACACAAACTCGTCTCTGTCTTGTA
Organism: Salmo salar; assembly: GCF_905237065.1. Taxonomy (NCBI): domain Eukaryota; kingdom Metazoa; phylum Chordata; class Actinopteri; order Salmoniformes; family Salmonidae; genus Salmo; species Salmo salar. Next base: position 100,828,650 of record NC_059444.1, on the reverse strand, counting down.
ACGGACCTGTCTCAGACTCCTCACACAAACGTCTGTCTGTAACTGACTTGTCTCTAGACTACAACAACCTGGTTCGTCTGTCTGTAATTGACCTTCCTAGACAGGCCACCGCTGGGGACACTTTTACTAACCAATGTGGGACGGCAGGACACCTGACAGACAAACTGTTGTTGTTTACGACTTGTCTTATTGACTGTTGGGTCGAAATTCATTTTAACGCGTAACCGCTTTATGTTAAACCATGTGACCGGACCAGCAGACTGCGCCGTTTCTGTGACTGACCAGCAGATCGTTACCCTGTAGACTGACCAGCAGACTGTTACCTGTAGACCGGACCAGCAGACTGTTACCCTGTAGACCGGACCAGCAGACTGTTACCCTGTAGACTGGACCAGCAGACTGTTCACCCCAGACTGGACCAGCAGACTGCTTCACCCTGTAGACTGGACCACCAGACTGTTACCTGGTAGACTGGGACTTGCAGACTGAGTCACCCTGTAGATTGGACCACCAGACTGTTACCTGTAGACTGACCAATAAGGATTGTTACCCCGTAGACTGGTATTGCCAGCTGAAGCAGACAGGACCCTTTCTGAGGTTACTAAGCCATAGACAACAGTGGGTTACTGACTTCACAGACAACATTATGACACTTCTTCCCGTCTGAAAGCCGCCCCATGTTCAGATTTCTGCATTATTCCAATGTTCTCACTCTCATCTTTATTTATTAATCTTATCATATCTTGGGAGCTGCTTGTGTATGGATGGTAATGCTAACTTGTTTCCACAATATAATTTATATCATTTGGCTATTGTAACATTATATTATATATTGTGGTCTGTTTTATTCTGTCATTCCTCTCGTTTTTATAGATCAGTGTGTGGGAGGAGGGGCATATTTGCCACCAGTCTAAAATACGTTTAAGCTACACCTGGACCTGCCACGACCAATAAAATGAATCTTTGGGCGTTGACGTCTCCGTTTCTGTTGTGTGTGTGGCTGGCCCCTTGTGTGTGTGTCCTGTCTCGGGTGTGTGTGTGTGCCTGTCTTTCGTGTGTGTGTGTGTGGCCTGTCTTGTGTGTGTGTGTGTGGCCCGTCTCTCGTGTGTGTGTGTGGCTGCTCTGTGTGTGTGGCCTGTCTTCTCTCGGGTGTGTGTGTGTGTGGCCTGTCTCTTTCTCGTGTGTGTGTGGCCTGTCTTCTCTCGTGTGTGTGTGGGCCTGTCTCTTTCATGTGTGTGTGTGTGGCCTGCCTCTCTCGTGTGTGTGTGTGTGTTACTGATGTGCAGCTGGAAACACAGTATAACTAAGGGGTTTATTCATTCGTCTCTTAAACGTTTTATGACGGAAAGAAGAAACAGAGTTTCTATTGGACAAATTCAGGTCCAGGTTGTTTGCCCGCTTTAGTTGGCAGAGTTAAACGAAGCTTAATTCGAGAAACATTTTGGGTTACGGTCCGTGATTCCTACTGTAATACAAAGTGAGACGGAAACACAGGTAGTAGAGACACAACGCAGACGACACCTTTTGTTATAAAACACAGCACGTGCTTTTTTTATTATCAGCCGTACCATAACATCAGATCAAGCTGCTAACCCCGCCTCTACTGGCGTTAAAACTCTCAAAGGAGGAAGTGTAGGACACTAGAAAATAAAAAGACGCTCAGAAGGAGGAAGTGAAGGATATCTAGAAATAAAAGACGCCTGGAAGGAGGAAGTGTAGACATTCTAGAAAATAAAGACTCCCCGGAAGGAGAGTGGTAGGATATCTAGAAAATAAAGACGTTCAGATGAAGGAAGTGTAGGATACTCCAGAAAATAAAGACGCCGAAAGGAGAAAGTGTAGGATATCTAGAAAATAAAGACGTCAGATTTGAAAATCAGAGGTTTTCCTAACAGCCTAATCGAGGTGTTTACAAGGCTACATGTAAATCCTTCTGCTGACCTTAACTAGTTGCTTATCAACAGGACGAAGGAAGGTGAGTTTGTGTGGTTAATTAGAGTTGGACTAGCAACCGAAAGATTGCAAGATCAACCCTTGAGCTGACAAAGGTACAAATCTGTCGTTTCGCCCCCTGAACAAGGCAAGTTAACCCACTGTTCCCCGGGTAGACCGTCATTGTAAATAATAAGAATTTCTGTTCTTAATCGACTTTTCCTAAAGTTAAACAAACATTTAAAACAGAGAATGACTATCCAAAACTAAGCGAGACCAGGATTTATCTAACACGCTCTCCGCAGCCATCGGATAAACCCCAGAGCCCCTTCTGACGGCTCTTATTAACAGCCGCCCTCCGCTGTCAAAATCGCCAGCTGAAAACCCCATCTGATTGGATCTGGCAAAAATCAGACCTTCCTGAGCGAGACGTCAACACATTGATTTCTTACCAACATCCTGGTTACTAACGGGGAGTACTGGGGATTCAATCCACCAACAGGTGGTTACTAACGGGAGGCTGGGGATTCAATCCAATACGGGCGGTTACTAACGGGGATGTTGGGGATTCAATCCACCACGGTGGTCATTAACGGGGAGGCTAGATCTAACCACCACGGGTGGTTACTAACGGGGAGGCTGGGGATCTAATCCACTACGGGTGGTTACTAACGGAGGAAGGGGGGGGATTCAATCCAATTACGGGAAATGGTTACTAACGGGAGGCTGGGGGATTCAATCCAATTACGGTGGTTAGCCAACGGGGAGGCTAAAGATTCAATCCAATTACGGTGGTTACTAACGGGGAGGCTAGGAATTCAACCACTACGGGTGAAGCATTTAACGGAGAGGCTGGGGGATTCAATCCACCACGGGTGCTTACTAACGGGGAGGTTGGGGATTCAACTACCACGGGTGCTTTACTAACGGGAGGTCAGGATTCAATCCACCACGGTGGTTACTAACGGAGGCCAGATCTAATCCAATTACGGGTGGTTACTTGAACGGGAGGCTGGGGATTCAATCCACTACAGGTGGTCATCAATCGGGGAGGCTGGGGATTCAATCCACCAGGTGGTTACTAACGGGGAGGCTGGGGGATTTCAACCAATTACAGGTGGTTACCAACGGGAGGCCGTGGATCTTAATCCACTACGGGTTACATTAACGGGAGGCTGGGGATTCAATCCAATACGGTGAGCAATAACGGGAGGCTGGGGGATTCAATCCAATTACGGGTGGTTACTAACGTGGGAGGCTGGGGGATTCAACCCACCACGGGTGGTTACTCAACGGGAGGTTGTGGATTCAATCCAATTACTTGCCTAGTAGACAACAACAAATAAACAAAAGCAATGTTTGCAGTCATGTAAAGGCTAAAATATCGGCCGACGGGGAAATGTATATTTTAACAACTGCATCAACAGGCTGTCCAGTCACAAGCCTGCCAACAGAGAGAATCCTGGTCTGAATGAATGTCCCCAGGGCCAGATAGATTATTACAGAGGATCAGCAGGTCCTACATCAGTGTGGAATGACACCCTCCACCTCCTCAGCACAGGGTCAGGAGGGAGGAGTGGGAGGACTAAGACAGGAGGGGAGGGAGGGAGGAGGGAGGACCACACAGAAGCGAGGAAGGAGGAGGGAGGGACCACAAGGAGGAGGGAGGGAGGAGGGAGGGAGGACCAATCAGGTCAGGGAGAGAGGAGGGAGGGAGGAGGGAGACCACACAGGGCCAGGAGGGAGGAGGCCACACAGGGTCAGGGAGGGAGGGGAGGGGAGGAGGAGGGCCACAGGAGGGAGGGAGGGAGGGCCACACAGGGGTCAGGGAGGGAGGAGGGAGGGAGGAGGGAGACCACAGGGTCAGGGGAGGGAGGACCAGAGGAGGGAGGGAGGGAGGACCACAGGAGGGGAGGGCGGGAGGAGGACCAGCTGCAAAAAGGGAGGGAGGGAGGGCCACACACAGGGGTCAGGGAGGGGAGGGGGTGAGGGCCACACAGGGTCAGGGAGGGAGGGGAGGAGGAGCACACAGGGGTCAGGAGGAGGAGGGAGGACACACACAGGGTCAGGGAGGGAGGAAGGGAGTGAGGCCACACAGGAGGGAGGAAGGGAGGCTGCTCACAGGGCTCAGGGAGGGAGGGAGGGAGGGAGGGAGGGGCCAGGAGGGGAGAGGGAGGCTGCCACAGGGCTCGTAGGCGGGAGGAGGACCACACAGGAGGGGAGGGAGGGAGGAGGACCACACAGGAGGGAGGGGAGGGGAGGGAGGACCACACACAGGAGGAGGGGAGGAGGAGGGTGGGAGGACCAGAGGGAGGGAGGGAGGGAGGCCACACAGAGGAGGGAGGGAGGGGAGGACCCACACAGAGGGAGGGAGGAGGGAGGGCCACACAGGGGTCAGGGAGGGAGGAGGGGAGGACCACACAGGAGGGAGGGGAAGAGAGGAGGGAGGGACCACACAGGGTCAGGGAGGAGGCCACACAGGGGTCAGGAAGGGAGGAGGGAGGACCACACAGGAGGGAGGGAGGAGGAGAAGGTGGTGCGGTCCTTGGTCCCTGTGTGTGTGTTTCCACTCACGTGCTGTGTGGGCTGGTCTCCGGTCCGATGCCTGCGACAGCAGTGTGTGACGGGAGTGTGCGGTCTCGGAAGGTGGTGTCGTAACCCAGTCTCTTCATGTCTTTAGTCAAAATGTGAAAGGACAGGGAGACAAAACTCCTGGGAACGAAACCCCGGTCACTGAGACAGACGAAGAGACACTCCAGGATACATTTAAAGATGGTGAGAGACACCAGGATACATTTAAAGATGGTAGAGAGAGAGAGAGACCAGAATACATTTAAAGATGCTTTAGTAGAGAGAGAGAGAGAGAGAGAGACAATTCCAGGATACATTTAAAGATGGTAGAGAGAGAGGAGACCAGGATACATTTAAAGATGGTAGAGAGAGACACCAGGATACATTTAAATATGGTGCAGGAGAGAGAGAGACACCAGGATACATTTAAAGATGGTAGAGAGAGAAAGACACTCAGGATGCATTTAAAGATGGTAGAGAGAGAGACAGGATACATTTTCAAAGATGGGTAGAGAGAGAGAGAGAGAGAGAGAGCACCAGGATACAGTTACAGGGAAGATAGTAGAGAGAGAACCGGGATACATTTAAAGATGGTAGAGAGAGACACCAGGATACATTTAAAGATGGTAGAGAGAGAGAGAGACAACCAGGGATACATTTAAAGATGGTAGAGAGAGAGAGAGAGGCACCAGGATACATTTAAATATGGTAAAGAGAGAGAGAGAGAGAACCAGGATACATTTTAAAGATGGTAGAGAGAGACACCAGGATTGTCCAGCATTTAGATGTAGAGAGAGAGAGAAGACACCAGGATACATTTAAAGATGGTAAGAGAGAGAGAGACACCAGGATACATTTAAAGATGGTAGAAAGAGAGAGAGACACTTCAGGATACATTTCTAAAAGATGGTAAAGAGAGTAGAGAGAGACCAGGATGCCTTTAAAGATGGTAGAGAGAACCCCAGGATGCCTTTAAAGATGGTAGGAGAGAGAGAGAACACCAGTGGATACATTTAAAGATGGTGAGAGATGAGAGAGAACACAGGATGCATTTAAAGATGGGTAGAGAGAGAGAGAGACGCAGGATACACATTTAAAGATGGTAGAGAGAGAGAGAGAGACACAGGATGCATTTAAAGATGGTAGAGAGAGAGAGAGAAAGACACCAGGATACATTTCTAAAGATGGTAGAGAGAGAGAGAGAGAGACACACAGGATACACATTTAAAGATGGTAGAGAGAGAGAGAGAGAGAGAGACACCAGGATACATTTAAAGATGGTAGAGAGAGAGAGAGCGAAGGCCAGGATTACATTTAAAGATTAGAGAGAGAGAGACACCAGGATACATTTAAAAGATAGTAGAGAAACACCAGGATACATTTCAAAAGATGGTAGAGAGAGAGAGAGAGAGACACCAGGATACATTTAAATATGGTAGAGAGAGAGACCATTGAGAGAGAGAGAGAGACACCAGGATAGCATTGAAGATGGTAGAGAGAGAGCCAAGATGAGAGAAGAGACACCAGGATACATATGAAGATGCAGTAGAGAGAGAGAGACACCAGGATACGTTACTTAAATATGAGAGAGAGAGAGACACAGTGATACATTTAAAGATGGTAGAGAGAGGAGAGAGAGAGAGAGAGAGAGAGAGAGAACCAGGATACATTTAAAGATGGTAGAGAGAGAGACACCAGGATACATTTAAATTGTAGAGAACCAGATACATTTATGTGGTAGAGAGATCCCAGGATACATTTAAAGATGGTAGAAGAGAGAGAGAGACCCAGGATACTTAAAGATGGTAGAGAGAGAGACCAGGATACATTTAGCAGATGGTAGAGAGAGAGACACCAGGATACATTTAAAGATAGTAGAGAGAGAGAGAGACACCAGGATACATTTAAATATGGTAGAGAGAGAAACCAGGTTACATTTAAAGATGGTAGAGAGAGAGAGACCCGATGTAGAGAGAGAGAGACACCCAGGATACATTTAAAGATGGTAGAGAGAGAGAGACCAGGATACATTAAGATGCAGTAGAGAGAGAGACACCAATGTATTTACTTTAAAGATGGTAGAGAGAGAGAGAGACACAGGATGGCAAAGATGGTAGAGAGAAACCAGGATACAGCTTTAAAGATGGTAGAGAGAGAGAGAGAGACACTCAGGATACATTTAAAGATGGTAGAGAGAGAGAGAGAGAGAGACACCAGGATGCCTTTAAAGATGGTAGAGAGAGAGAGCCACCAGGGATACATTTAAAGATGGTAAAGAGAGAGAGAGACACCAGGATACGATTCAAAGATGGTAGAGAAGAGACCGTAGAGAGAGAGAGACACCAGGATACATTGTGATGGTAGAGAGAGAGAGACACCAGGATGCATTTAAAGATGGTAGAGAGAGAGAGACACCAGGATGGCCGGTTAAAGATGAGCGAGACACCAGGGATACATTTAAAGATGGTAGAGAGAGAGAGAGACACCAGATAAGCATTTAAAGATGGTAGAGAGAGAGACACCAGATACATTTAAAGATGGTATAGAGACACCATGTGGATACATTTAAAGATGGTAGAGGAGAGAGAGAGAGACACCAGATGCATTTAAAGATGGTAGAGAGGGTGGATACATTTAAAGATGGTAGAGAGAGAGAGACACCAGGATACATTTAAAGATGGTAGAGAGAGAGACACCCTTGGTGTGGATTATTTAAAGATGGTAGAGAGAGAGAGAGAGAGACACCAGGGATACATTTAAAGATGGTGAGAGAGAGAGAGAGAGAGAAGACACCAGGATACATTTAAAGATGGTAGAGAGAGAGAGAGAACGCAGGATAATTTAAAGATGGTGCAGAGAGAGAGACACCAGGATACATTTAAAGATGAGTAGAGAGAGAGAGAGAACACCAGGATACATTTAAATATGGTAGAGAGAGAGAGAGAGACAACAGGATACATTTAAAGATGGTAGAGAGAGAGAGAGAGAGACACCAGGATACATTTAAATATGGTGTAGAGAGAGAGAGAGAGAGAAAACCGGGATTACATTTAAAGATGGTAGAGAGAGAGAGAGAGACACCAGGATACATTTCAAAGATAGGAGAGAGAGAGAGACACCAGGATACATTTAAAGATGGTGAGAGAGACACCAGGATACATTTAAAGATGGTAGAGAGAGAGAGAGACACCAGGATACTTTAAAAAGATGGTAGAGAGAGAAGAGAGAGAGAGACACCAGGATACATTTAAAGATGGTAGAGAGAGAGAGACACCAGGATGGCATTTAAAGATGGTAGAGAGAGAGAGAAAGAGGAGAGAGAGAAACACCAGGATACATTTAAAGATGGTAAAGAGAGAGAGGAGACACCAGGATACATTTAAAGATGGTAGAGAGAGAGAGAGAAGAGACACCAGGATACATTCCCAAAGATGGTAGAGAGAGAGAGACCAGGATACTTTAAAGATGGTAGAGAGAGAGAGAGAGACAACTCAGGATACAGATAAAGATGGTAGAGAGAGAGAGAGAGAGAGAGAGAGAGAGAGAGAGAGACACCAGGATACGTTTAAGTGGTAGAGAGAGAGAGAGAGAGAGACACCAGGATATTTTAAAGATGGTGAGAGAGAGAACACCAGGATACATTTGAAGATGGTAGAGAGAGAGAGAGACACCCAGGATGCCTTTAAAGATGGTAGAGAGACACCAGGATACATTTAAAGATGGTAGAGAGAGAGAGAGAGACACACAGGATACATTTAAAGATGGGTGGAGAGAGAGAGAGAGAGACACCCAGGATGCCTTTGTAAAGATGGTAGAGAGAGAGAGATACCAGAATACATTTAAAAGATGGTAAAAAGAGAGAGAGACACCAGGTCACATTTAAAGATGCAGGAGAGAGAGAGAGGAGAGAGAGACACCAGGATACATTTAAAGATGGTAGAGAGAGAGACACCAGGGATGCATTTAAAGATGGTAGAGAGAGAGAGACACCAGGATGGCATTTAAAGATGGCAGGAGAGACCACCAGGATATATTTAAAGATGGTAGAGAGAGAGAGAGACACCAGGGATACATTTAAATACAGAGAGAGAACACCAGGATACATTTAAAATGGTAGAGAGACACCAGGATATATTTTAAAGATGGTAGAGAGAGAGAGAGAGACACCAGGATGCATTTAAAGACAGTAGAGACACCAGGATATATTTGAAAGATGGTAGAGAGAGAGAGACACCAGGATAAAGATGAAGATGGTAGAGAGAGAGAGAAGAGAGTTTTGTAGAGAGAGAGAGAGAGATTGATGCATAAAAGATGGTAGAGAGAGAGAGAGAGAGACACTAGGATACATTTAAAGACAGAGAGAGAGAGAGAGAGAGACACCAGGATACATTTAAAGACAGAGAGAGAGAGAGAAGAGAGAGAGAGAGACTAGGATGGCTTAAAGATGGTAGAGAGAGAGAGAGAGAGAGACACCAGGTAGATATTATCAAAGATGGCAGAGAGAGACACCAGGATATTTATAAAGATGGTAGAGAGAGAGAGAGAGAGAGAGACTCAGGAGGCATTTAAAGATGGTAGAGAGAGAGAGAGAGAGAGAGAGAGACCAGGATATATTTACATTTAAAGACAGAGAGAGAGAGAGAGAGAGAGAGAGAGACTAGGATGGCTTAAAGATGGTAGAGAGAGAGAGAGAGAGAGACACCAGGATAGATATTATCAAAGATGGCAGAGAGAGACACCAGGATATTTATAAAGATGGTAGAGAGAGAGAGAGAGAGAGAGACTCAGGAGGCATTTAAAGATGGTAGAGAGAGAGAGAGAGAGAGAGAGAGACCAGGATATATTTAAAGATGAGATGAGAGAGACACCCAGGATACATTTAAAGATGGTAGAGAGAGAGAGAGACACCACTGGTTATTTAAAGATGCAAGAGAGGACACTGAGATGTATTGAAGATGGTAGAGAGAGAGACACCAGCACACATTTAAAGATGGTAGGTAGAGAGAGAGAGAGACACTTAGATACATTTAAAGATGGTAGAGAGAGACAGGATACATTTAAAGATGGTAGAGAGAGAGAGAGAGAGACACTCCAGGCTACATTGAGAAGATGGGTAGAGAGAGACAGACACCAGGGGATGTTACTTTGAAGATGCAGAGAGAGACACCAGGATATATTTAAAATGCAGAGAGACACCAGATACACATTTAGACAAGAGAGAGAGAGAGACACCAGGATACATTTAAAGATGGTAGAGAGAGAGAGACACCAGGATGCATGAAAGATGAAGAGAAGAGAGAGAGAGAGACACCAGATACATTTAGCACAGAGAGAGAGAGACAACAGATACATTTAAAGATTGGTAGAGAGAGACACCAGGATAGAGCATGAAAGATGGTAGAGAGAGAGAGAGAGAGATACCAGGATACATGAAAAGATGGTAGAGAGAGAGAGACACACCCAGGATACTTCTAAAGCTTTGTAGAGAGAGAGAGACACCCAGGATACATTTTCTCTAAAGATGGTAGAGAGAGAGAGACCACTAGGATACATTTAAAGATGAGAGAGAGAGAGAGAGAGACCAGAATAGATTTAAAGATGGTAGAGAGAGAGAGACACTAGTGATAAAGATGAAGATGGTAGAGAGAGAGAGAGAGAGAGAGAGACACCAGGATGCATTTAAAGATGGTAGAGAGAGGGCACTAGGATAAGTATTTGAAGATGTGTAGAGAGGAGAGAGAGAGACACCAGGAGTTAGAATATGGTGCGAGGAGAGAGAGAGAGACACCAGGACAATAAAGATGGTAGAGAGAGGCACCAGATATTTAAAGATGTAGAGAGAGAGAGAGAAAGGGAGCATTAGAGACGGCAGAGAGACTGCGATGCCTTGCTGAGACATAGAGAGAGAGAGAGAGAGAGACCGACAAATTTAAATATGTAGATAGCAAATTGCCAATAGATACATTTAAAGATTTGGTAGTATATATAGAGAGAGAGATACGTCGTATCTACCAGGATACATTTATATATAGAGAGAGAGATATGCGACACACTCTAGAAATTGATATAGAGAGACACCAGGATCTTTTAAAGATTAGGAGTAGAGAGAGAGACACCTGTGACACACTTAAAAGATTTAGAGAGAGAGAGAAACAGGATGCTACTTGAAAGATTGTTGGGCGAGAGTAGATAATATAGATCACCCGAGACGAGACCTAAGACACAGTTACATATATATTGTATTACAAGAGAGAGATATAATAAGAGAGAGAGAGAAAGGTGACGCATCGAAGACGGTAGGGAGTAGAGACACACATAACATGGTTATAAGATGCAGAGAGTAGAGAGACACCAGATGCACTTTAAAGATAGGAGAGACACCAGGATACTTAAAGATGTAAGAGAGAGAGAGCATGGGATAAGCATTTAAAGATGGTAGAGAGAGAGAGTATATATATATATGGTGCACAGTACGTTCTAAAGCATGGTTGCAGAGAGAGATGACACAGGATAAGCATTTAAAGCAGAGAGAGAGAGAGAGAGAGAGTCTCCGAGATATTTAAAGAGGCAGAAGAGAGAGAGAGAGACACCGGGATACATTTAAAGATTATAGAGACACCAGGATACATTTAAAGATGGTAGAGGGAGAGACCAGATGCATTTTTAAAATAGAGAGACACTAGATACATTTAAAGATGGTAGAGAGAGAGAGAGAGACACCAGGATACATTTCAAAAGATTTGGCAGTGAGAGGAGAGATTGACCAGACATTTGAATATGCATTTAATTTGCAGAGAGGGAGAGAGACAATGGATACATTTAAAATGCAGAGAGAGAGAGAGACACAGCATTTAAAGATGGTAGAGAGAGAGACACCAGAATACATTTAAAGATGGTGAGAGAGAGAGAGAGAGAGAGATACCAGGACACATTTAAAGATGGTAGAGAGAGAGAGACACCAGGATACATTTAAAGACGGTAGAAGAGAGAGAGACACCAGTGGATACATTATAGTCCCTGGGCCACTACTTAGACTCACCTTCTTGCCCTCTGGGCCACTACTTTAGGCTACTACCTTCTCACCCTCTGGGCTACTACTTTAGGCCTGGCCTTCTCTGCCCTGGCCAACTACTTTAGGCCTACCTTCTCCCTGGGCCACTACGTTAGACCCACCTTTTGCCTCTGGGGCCACTACTTTAGAGCCTACCTTCTCTACCCTCTGGGCCACTACTTTAGGCCTACCTTCTTGCCCTCTGGGCAACACTACTTTAGACCCACCTTTCTGCCCTCTCCCTGGTCCAATACTTCAGGACCTATCCTTCTGGGTCCTTTCGGGCAACACTACTTTAGGCCTACCTTTTCTGCCCTCTGGGCCACTACTTTAGGCCTACCTTCTCTGCCCTCTTGGGCCACTACTTTAGGCTTACCTTTTCTGCCCCAGGGCCACTACTTTAGGCCTACCTTCTCTGCCCTCTGGTGCTACTACTTTAGGCCTACCTTCTCTCTCCTCTGGGCCACTACTTTAGGCCTACACTTCTCTGTCCTCTCCTGGACCACTACTTTAGACCTACCTTCTCTGCCCTCTGGGCCACTACTTTAGGACCCACCTTCTCTACCCTCTGGGCCACTACTTTAGGCCTACCTTCTCTGCCCTCTGGGCCACACTTCAGGCCTACCTTCTTCTCTCCTCTGGGCAAACACTACCTTAGCCTACCTTCTCTGTCCTCTCCAGGGCCACTACTTTAGGCCTAGCCTTCTCTGTCCTCTCCCGGGCCACTACTAGACCTACCTTCTCTGCCCTCTGGGCCACTACTTTAGACCTACCTTCTCTACCCCTCTGGGCCACTACTTTAGCCCCCACCTTTCTGCCCTGGCCCACAAGGCCTACCTTCTGCCCCTGGGCCACTACTTTAGGCCCACCTTCTCTGCCCTCTGGGCCACTACTGCCCTCTGGGCCACTACTTTAGGCCTACCTTCTCCCTGGCCACTACTTAGGCCTACCTTCTCTGCCCTTGGGCCAGACTACTTTAGGCCCACCTTCTCTGCCCTCCACTACTTTAGGCCTACCTTCTCTGTCCTCTCCCTGGCCATACTACGTTAGGCCTACATTCTGTGCCCCCCGGGCCACTCCTTTAGGCCTACCTTCTCTGTCTTCTCCCTGGGCCACCACTTTAGCCCGACCTTCCCCCTGGGCCACTACGTTAGGCCCACCTGTCTCCCCTCTCTGAAGCCACTACTTTAGTACCCACTTCTGTCCGGGCCACTACTTTAGGCTCTCCAACCTTCTCTGTCCTCTGGGCCACTACTTTTAGGCCCCACTTTCTCCGCCCTTGGGCCACTACTTTAGGCCTACCTTCTCCCTGGGCCAAACTACTTTAGGCCTACCCCTCCCAGGGCCACTACTTTAGGCCTACCTTTTCTGTCCTTCTGGGCCACTACTTTAGGCCCACTTTTTGCCCTCTGGGCCAATATTTTGGCCTACCTTCTCCCTGGGCCACTATTTAGGCTCACCCTCCCCCGGGCAACACTACTTTAGGCCTACTTCTCTCCTGGGTACTACTTGCCTACCTCTAGGTCTCAGGGCCACCACTTTTAGGCCTACCTTCTCCTCCGGCCACCACTTTAGGCCTACTCTTCTCCCCTGGGTACTACTTTAGCCCTTCACCTTCTCTGTCCTCTGGGCCACTACTTTAGGCCTACCTTCTCCTCCACTACTTAGCACCTTTCTTCTGCCCTCTGCCACCACTTTAGGCCTACCTTCCCGGGCCACTACTTAGGCCTGACCCTCTCCTGGGCCACCACTTTAGCCTCACCTTCTCTGCCCCCTGGGCCACTACTTTGCCTACCCTCTCCCCGGGCCACCACTTTAGGCTCATACCTTCTCTCTGCCTCTGAGCCACCACTTTAGCCCTACCCTCTCCCTGGGCCACTATGGCCTACCTTCTGTGTCCTATGGCACTCGCCCGGCCTACCCTCTCCTTGGGCCACCTACTTTAGGCCCACCTCTCTGCCCTCTTGGGCCACCACTTAGGCCTTCTCTCCACTCTGGGCCACTACTTATAGGCTACCTTCTCTGGGCCACTACTTTAGGCCCACATTTGGGCCACTACTACTTGGGCTTCAAGTACTTCTCTGGCTCACTACTTCCTACCTTCCTGTACACTACTTTAGGCCACCTTCTTGTTGGGCCACTACTTTAGGCCTCACCTTCTCTGTCTCGGGGCAACACTACTTTGGTACACTTCTTGTTGGCTCACTACTTTAGCCCTACCTTTTCTGGGCAACACCACCTAGGTCCCACTTTTCTCTGGGCCACTATTTTAGGGCCCACCTTCTCCCCCCACTACTTTAGGCCTACTTCTCTGTCCTCTGGGCCACCACTGCCTACCCTCTTCTGCCCTTGGGCCACTACTCTAGCTCACCACTTCTGCCCTCTGGGCCAATGCTTTAGCCTCACCTTCCTGAACCACCACTTTAGCCTAACTTTCGGGTTGGCCACTACTTTAGGCCTACCTTCTATAATACATTTAGGGGCCTACCTTCTGTCTTTCCAAAACCACTTTAGGCCTAACTTCTCCCTGGCCAACTACTTAGTTCACCTTTCTGCCCTCTCCACCACATTTAGGCCCACCTTCCCTGGGTCACTACTTAGGCCTACCTCGGGCCACTACTTTTAGTTGCCTTCTTTCTGCCCTGGGCCACTACTTTAGGCCACCTTTTCCTGGGCCACTACTTTAGGCCTGACCTTCTTCTGCCCTCTGGGCCACTACTTTAGGCCCACCTTCTCCTGGGCCACTACTTTAGGCCTACCTTCTTCTGTCCTCTGGGCCTTACTCACTTTAGGCTCTACTTCTCCCTGGGCCCACTACTTTAGGCCTGACCTTCTCTGGCCCTCTGGGCTACTACTTTAGGCCTACCTTCCCCGGGCCACCACTAGGCTTCTCCTGGCCTTCCTGCCACTACATTTAGGTGCTTTCCTGGGCCACTACTTTAGGCTACTTTCTGCTCTGGGCCACTACTTTAGGCCTACCTCCTGGGCCACTACTTTAGGCCCACCTTTCCCGAAAGGCCACTACTTTAGGCCTACACCTCTCCCTGGGCCACTACTTGTAGGCCCACCTTTCTTGTCTTGACTACTACCAGCCTACCTTCTCTGTCCTCTGGGCTACTACTTAGGGCCTACCTTCTACGCCCTGCCCTCTAGCCACTCTTACAAGGCCTACTCTTCCCTGGGCCACTACTTTAGCCCTACTCTCCTCCTGGGCCACTACTTTAGGCCGCCTTCCTGGGCCACTACTTTAGGCCTGACCTTCTGCTGCTCCCTCTGGCCCAATACTACTTTAGGCCTCACCCTCTCCCTGGGCCACTACTTTAGGCCCAGCCTTCCCCCCCTGGGCCACTACCATACTCCCATGGCTACTACTTTAGGCCCACCTTCGTCCCTGGCCACTACTAGCCTACCTTCTCTATCCACCACTTTAGGCACCGAACACTTCTCTCCCTCTGGGAACACACTACTTAAGGCCTACCTTCTCCTGCCACATTAGGCCTCACCTTCTCCCTGGGCCACTTCATTAGGCCTACCATTTCTCCCTGGGCCACCACTTTAGGCCTAGCCTTCTCCCTGGGCCACCACTTTAGGCTACACTTCTCTGCCCTCTGGGCCACTACTTTAGCCTAACACTTCCGCACCTCATTGGCCCACCTTCTTGGGCCACCACAGGCCCATCCTTCCCTGTCCTCTGGGCCACTACTTTAGGCCTACCTTCCTGGGCCACATTTGCACTCACTCTCTGCCCTTGGGCCACTGCCTTCGGCCTGCCTTCTCTCCTGGGCCACCACTTTAGGGCCTACCTTCTCCCTGCAGCCACTACTCAGGCCTTACCCGGGCCACTACTTAGGCCCACCTTCCCTGGGCCACTGTACTTTAGGCCCACATTCTCCTGTCCTCTGGGCACTACTTTAGGCCTACCTTCTCTCCTGGGCCACTACAGCCTACCTTAATCAAACCTTTCATCATTCTCTGTCCTCAGGTTACCACTACTTGAGGCCTACCTTTCTGTCCTCTGGGCCACTACTTTAGGCCCACCTTCTCTCTGCCCTCCTCTGGGCCACCACTTTAGGCTTCTACCTTCTCCCTGGGCCACCACTTTAAGCCCACCTTCCCTGGCCACCACTACGCCCACCTTCTCCTATCGGGCACTACTAGGCCCAGCCTTCTCTTCCTCTGGGCCACCACTTTAGGCCTGGCCTTCTCGGCCACCACAGGCCTACCTCCCGGCCACTACTTAGCCTCACCTTCCCTGGACTTTAGGCCCACCATTTCTCCCTGGAACACCACTTAGGGCCTCTTCACTCTTCTCTGTCCTCTCTTCGGCCTAAATACTACTTCGTAGCGCCCACCTTTCTGTCCTCTGGGCCACCACTTTAGGCCTAGCCTTCGCCTGGCCACTAGCTACCTATCTCTGCCCCTCTGGGCCACTACTTTAGGCCTTACCTTCTCCCTGGGCCACTACTTTAGACCCACTCTTCTCCCTGGGCCACTACTTAGCCTCCGGGGCCACAGCACCTACCGTCTGCCCCCCGCCACCACGGATCATGAACTTCGACCCCACCCAGCAGGCCAACTGTAGAGAAACACACACACACTACTTAGCCCTCAAAGTATTTTAGCACACAGTAACACACATGTAAGACACACTGGCTGACACACACACACACATACACACACACACACACACCCCACTACCTTGTGAAGTTCTGGAGTCTTGATGTGATTCAGGAACAAAACATTGGTACGGCTCCCGGGTGTCTTGAAAACAAGAAAGACAGAGACACTGACTGACGAGTGAGAGAGAGAGAGACACTGACCGTCCAGGAGGAGGAGGAGGAGGAGAGATACTGACTGTCCAGGAGAGGAGGAGGAGGAGGAGGAGGAGAGATACTGACCGTCCAGGAGAGAGGAGGAGGAGGAGGAGAGATACTGACCGTCCAGGAGAGGAGGAGGAGGAGGAGAAGATACTGACTGTCCAGGAGAGGAGAGGAGGAGGAGAGATACTGACCGACCAGGAGAGGAGGAGGAGA
Organism: Salmo salar; assembly: GCF_905237065.1. Lineage (NCBI taxonomy): Eukaryota > Metazoa > Chordata > Actinopteri > Salmoniformes > Salmonidae > Salmo > Salmo salar. The sequence goes on along the minus strand of NC_059444.1, from coordinate 100,812,063 downwards.
GATACTGACTGACCAGGAGAGGGAGGAGGAGAGATACTGGGACTGACCAGGAGAGGAGGGGAGGGGAGAGAGAATACTGGACTGTCCAGGAGAGGAGGAGGAGGAGGAGAGATACTGACTGACCAGGAGAGGAGGAGAGATACTGACTGTCCAGGAGAGGAGGAGGAGGAGGAGGAGATAATGACTGTCCAGGAGAGGAGGAGGAGGAGAGTGGGAGGAGAGAGATACTGACTGTCCAGGAGAGGAGGAGGAGGAGGGGAGGGGAGAGAGAATACTGGACTGTCCAGGAGAGGAGGAGGAGGAGGAGAGATACTGACTGACCAGGAGAGGAGGAGAGATACTGACTGTCCAGGAGAGGAGGAGGAGGAGGAGGAGATAATGACTGTCCAGGAGAGGAGGAGGAGGGAGTGGGAGGAGAGAGATACTGACTGTCCAGGAGAGGAGGAGGGAGGAGGAGGAGGATATTGACTGTCCAGGAGAGGAGGAGGAGGAGGAGGAGGAGAGATACTACACTGTCCAGAAGAGGAGGAGGAGGAGGAGGAGGAGAGAGCGCCTGACTGTCCAGGAGAGGAGGAGGAGGAGGAGAAGATACTGACTGTCCAGGAGAGGAGGAGGAGGAGGAGAGAGGATACTGACTGTCCAGGAGAGGAGGAGGAGGAGAAGATAATTGACCGTCCAGGAGAGGAGGAGGAGGAGGAGGAGGAGAGATACTGACTGTCCAGGAGAGGAGGGGAGGAGGGGAGGAGGAGGAGATACTGGACTGTCCAGGAGAGGAGGAGGAGGAGGAGGAGGAGAGATAATATCTGTCCAGGAGAGGGAGGAGAGGAGGAGGAGGAGGAGATACTGACTGTCCAGGAGAGGAGGAGGAGGAGGAGGAGAGAGATACTGACTGTCCAGGAGAGGAGGAGGAGGAGAGATACTGACCGTCCAGGAGAGGAGGAGGATGAGAGGCGAGGAGATACTGGACTGTCCAGGAGAGGAGGAGGAGGAGGAGGAGAGATACTGACTGTCCAGGAGAGGAGGAGGAGGAGATACTGACTGTCCAGGAGAGGAGGAGGAGGAGGAGGAGAGATACTGACTGTCCAGGAGAGGAGGAGGAGGAGGAGGAGGAGGAGAGATACTGGGACTGTCCAGGAGAGGAGGAGGAGGAGAGATACTGGACTGGTCCAGGAGAGGAGAGAGAGATAACACTGGCCCAGGAGAGGAGGAGAGGAGGAGGAGGAGAGATACTGACTGTCCAGGAGATGAGGAGGAGAGATACTGACTGTCTCAGGAGAGGAGGAGGAGGAGAGATACTGACTGTCCAGGAGAGGAGGAGGGGAGGAGGAGTGAGAGATACTGACTGTCCAGAGGAGGAGAGGGGAGGAGATACTGACTGTCCAGGAGAGAGGAGGAGGAGGAGATACTGACTGTCTAGAGAGGGAGGAGGAGGAGGAGGAGGAGGAGGAGGAGAGATACTGACTGTCCAGGGGAGAAGGAGGAGGAGGAGAGAGATACTGATTGTCCAGGAGAGGAGGAGGAGGAGGAGGAGAGGAGAGATACTGACCGTCCAGGAGAGGAGGAGGAGGAGGAGAGATACTGACCGTCCAGGAGAGTGAGGAGGAGAGGAGGAGAGAGAGGGTTTTGACTGTCCAGGAGAGGAGGAGGAGGAGAGATACTGACTGTCCAGGAGAGGAGGAGGAGGAGGAGGAGGAGGAGAGATACTGGATTGTCCAGGAGAGGAGGAGGAGGAGAGATACTGACTGTCCAGGAGAGGAGGAGGGGAGGGAGAGATACTGGACTGGGTTCCAGGAGAGGAGGAGGAGGAGGAGGAGGAGGAGGAGAGATACTGACTGTCCAGGAGAGGAGGAGGAGGAGGAGGAGGAGGAGGAGGAGGAGAGATACTGACTGTCCAGGAGAGGAGGAGGAGGAGGAGGAGGAGGAGAGATACTGACCATGTCCAGGAGAGGAGGAGGAGGAGGAGAGATATGACTGTCCAGGAGAGGGTGAGGAGGAGAGATACTGACTGCCCAGGAGAGGAGGAGGAGGAGGAGGAGATATCTGACCGTCCAGGAGAGGAGGGGGAGGAGGAGGAGGAGGAGAGAGATACTGACTGTCCAGGAGAGGAGGAGGAGGAGAGATACTGACTGTCCAGGAGAGGAGGAGGAGGAGTGAGATACCGACTGTCCAGGAGAGGAGGAGGAGGAGGAGGAGAGATACTGACTGTCCAGGAGAGAGTGAGATGAGGATAGAGAGATAATTGACCGTCCAGGAGGAGGAGAGGAGAGATACTGACTGTCCAGGAGAGGAGGAGGAGGAGTGAGAGATACTGACTGTCCAGGAGAGGAGGAGGAGGAGGAGGAGAGATACTGGACTGTCCAGGAGAGGAGGAGGAGGAGGAGGGAGAGATAATAACTGTCCAGGAGAGGAGGGAGGAGGAGGAGGAGTGAGAGATACTGACTGGGTCCAGAGAGGAGGAGGAGGAGAGATACTGACTGTCCAGGAGAGGAGGAGGAGGAGGAGGAGGAGATACTGACTGTCCAGAGAGAGAGGAGGAGGAGGAGAGATACTGACTGTCCAGGAGAGGAGGAGGAGGAGGAGGAGAGATACTGACTGTCCAGGAGAGGAGGAGAGAGAGATACTGGACACCAGTTCAGGAGAGGAGGAGGAGATAGACACACTGTCCAGGAGAGGAGGAGGAGAGAGACATTTTGGACTGTCCAGGAGAGGGAGGAGGGGAGGAGAGATACTGACTGCCCAGGAGAGAGTGAGGAGGAGGAGGGGAGGAGGAGAGACACTTGACTGTCCAGGAGAGAGGAGGAGGAGGAGGAGGAGGAGAGATACTCAACTGCCCAGAGAGGAGGAGGAGGAGGAGGAGAGAGATAATGAACGTCCAGGAGAGGAGGAGGAGGAGGAGATACCACCGCCCAGGAGAGGAGGAGGGAGGAGAGGAGGAGAGATAACACTGTCCAGGAGAGGAGGAGAGGAGGAGGAGGAGGAGAGATAACACTGTCCGGGAGAGGAGGAGGTGAGGAGTGAGGAGGAGAGATACTGACTCACCCAGAGAGGAGGAGGAGGAGGAGAGATATGACCAGACCAGGAGAGGAGGAGGAGAGATACTGACTGACCAGGAGAGGAGTGGGAGGAGAGATACTGACTGTCCAGGAGAGGAGGAGGAGGAGGGAGATACTGACTGACCAGGTAGGAGGAGACACTGACTGGGACCAGGAGAGGAGGAGGAGAGATATCAATTGTCCAGGAGAGAGGAGGAGGAGGAGGGGAGGAGGAGAGATACTGACTGTCCAGAGAGGAGGAGGAGGAGGAGGAGAGATACTGACTGTCCAGGAGAGGAGGAGGAGGAGGAGAGATACTGACTGTCCAGGAGAGGAGGAGGAGGAGATACTGACTGACCAGGAGAGGAGGAGGAGAGATACTGACCACCCAGGAGAGGAGGAGGAGAGAAAGATTGACCGTCCAGGAGAGGAGGAGGAGGAGGAGAGATACTGACTGACCAGGAGAGAGGAGGAGGGGAGAGATACTGACTGTCCAGGAGAGGAGGAGGAGGAGGAGGAGTGAGAGATACTGAATGTCCAGAGGTGAGGAGGAGGAGGAGGAGGAGGGGAGAGATATTGACCAGTTCCAGGAGAGGAGGAGGAGGAGAGGAGGAGGAGGAGAGATACTAATTGTCCAGAGAGGAGGAGGAGGAGGAGGAGGTGAGATACTGACTACCCAGAGAGGAGGAGGAGGAGGGAGGAGAGATAACACTGCCCAGGAGAGAGGAGGAGGAGGAGAGGAGTACTGACTGTCCAGGAGAGGAGGAGGAGGAGTGAGAGATACTGACCGTCCAGGAGAGGAGGAGGAGGAGAGATACTGACTGTCCAGGAGAGGGGAGGAGGAGGAGAGATGTTTGTACTGGGTCCAGGAGAGGAGGAGGAGGAGGAGGGGAGGAGAGATAATCACCGCCCAGGAGAGGAGGAGGAGGAGGAGGAGAGACATGACCACCTGCAGAGAGGAGGAGAGGAGGAGGAGAGATACTGACTGTCCAGGAGAGGTGAGGAGGAGGAGGGGAGGAGGGAGAGATACTGACTGTCCAGGAGAGGAGGAGGAGGAGGAGGAGAGATACTGACCGTCCAGGAGAGTGAGGAGGTGAAGAGATACTGACTGTCCAGGAGAGGAGGAGGAGGAGGAGGGAGGGAGAGATACTGACTGTCCAGGAGAGGAGGAGGAGGAGGAGGAGAGATACTGACTGTCCAGGAGAGGAGGAGAGATACTGACTGTCCAGGAGAGGAGGAGGAGGAGGAGGAGAGATACTGACTGCCCAGGAGAGGAGGAGGAGGAGGAGGGGAGAGATACTGACTGTCCAGGAGAGGAGGAGGAGGAGGAGGAGAGATACTGACCATCCAGGAGAGGAGGAGGAGTGAGGAGAGACACTGACCGGGGACCAGGAGAGGAGGAGGAGGAGGAGAGATGTTATGACTGACCAGGAGAGGAGAGGAGGAGAGATACTGACTGACCAGGAGAGGAGGAGGAGAGATAGCTGATTGTCCAGGAGAGGAGGAGGAGGAGGAGAGATACTGACTGACCAGGAGAGGAGGAGGAAGATACTGACTGGTCCAGGAGAGGAGGAGGAGGAGGAGGAGGAGAGATACTGACTGTCCAGAGGAAAAGGAGGAGGAGGAGGAGGAGGAGAGATACTGACTGTCCAGGAGAGGAGGAGGAGGAGGAGGAGGAGAGATACTGACCGTCCAGGAGAGGAGTGAGAGGAGGAGGAGGAGAGATACTGACCGTCCAGGAGAGAGGAGGAGGAGGAGGAGGAGAGATACTGACTGTCCAGGGGAGAGGAGGAGGAGGAGGAGAGATACTGACTGTCCAGGAGAGTGAGGAGGAGGAGAGATACTGACTGTCCAGAGAGGAGGAGGAGGTGAGACAGACTGTCCAGAGAGGAGGAGGAGGAGGAGGAGGAGAGATACTGACTGTCCAGGAGAGGAGGAGGAGGAGGAGGTGAGAGATACTGACTGTCCAGGGAGAGGAGGAGGAGGAGGAGGAGGAGACATTTGGACTGTCCAGGAGAGGAGGAGGAGGAGGAGGAGTGAGAGATACTCGACCTGGGTCCAGGAGAGAGAGGAGGGCGGAGGAGAGATGCTGACTGTCCAGTGAGAGGATAGAGGAGGAGAGATACTGACTGTCCAGGAGAGGAGGAGGAGGAGGAGGAGGAGAGAAGGGCTGACTGTCCAGGAGAGGAGGAGGAGGAGGAGGAGAGATACTGACTGTCTGTGAGAGGGAGGAGGAGGAGAGATACTTGACTGTCCAGGAGAGGAGGAGGAGGAGGAGAGATACTGACTGTCCAGGAGAGGAGGGAGGAGGAGGAGGAGGGGAGGAGAGATACTGACTGTCCAGGAGAGGAGGAGGAGGAGAGACAACACCCGTCCAGGAGAGAAGGAGGAGGAGTGAGAGATACTGACTGTCCAGGAGAGGAGGAGGAAGGAGGAGGGGAGGAGAGATACTGACTGTCCAGGAGAGGAGGGGAGGAGGAGAGATACTGATCCAGGAGAGGAGGAGGAGGAGATACTGACCGCCCAGGAGAGGAGGAGGGAGGAGAGACATTGACTGTCCAGGAGAGGAGGAGGAGGAGGAGGAGGAGAGAGATACTGACTGTCCAGGAGAGGAGGAGGAGGAGGAGGAGGAGAGATACTGACTGTCCAGGAGAGGAGGAGGAGGAGGAGGAGGAGAGATACTGGACCCGTCCAGGAGAGGAGGAGGAGGAGTGAGGAGTGAGAGATCACTGTCCAGGAGAGGAGGAGGAGGAGGAGGAGGAGGAGAGATAATGACCAGTTCAGGAGAGGAGGAGGAGGAGGAGGAGGAGTGAGAGAGCATTGACTGTCTGTGAGAGGAGGAGGAGGAGGAGAGATACTGACTGACCAGAGAGGTGAGGAGGAGAGACACTGACTGGACCAGGAGAGGAGGAGGAGAGATATTGACTCACCCAGGAGAGGAGGAGGAGAGCAGAGATTGACCGACCAGTGGAGTGATGAGAGATACTGACCACCAGGAGAGGAGGAGAGATACTGACCGTCCAGGAGAGGAGGAGGAGGAGGAGGAGGAGGAGAGATACTGACTGTCCAGGAGAGGAGGATGGAAGAGGAGGAGGAGGAGAGATACTGACTGTCCAGGGGAGAGGGAGGAGGGAGGAGGAGGAGAGAGATAACACTGTCCAGGAGAGTGGGAGGGAAAGAGAGGAGAGATACTGGACTGTCTAGGAGAGGAGGAGGGGAGTGAGGAGAGATACTGACTGGACCAGGAGAGGAGGAGGAGATTGACTGACCAGGTGAGAGGAGGAGGTGAGAGATAACACTGTCCAGGAGAGGAGGAGTGAGGAGGAGTAAGGATACTGACTGACCAGGAGAGGAGGAGGAGCACACTAGACTGTCCAGAGAGGAGGAGGAGGAGGAGGAGGAGAGAGATACTGACTGTCCAGGAGAGAGGAGGAGAGGAGGAGGAGGAGGAGATACTGACTGTTCAGGAGAGGAGGAGGAGAGGAGAGGAGGGAGGAGAGAGGCTGACTGCCCAGGGGAGAGGAGGAGGAGGAGGAGGAGGAGAGATACTGACTGCCCAGGAGAGGAGGAGGAGGAGGAGGAGAGATACTGACTGTCCAGGAGGAGGAGGAGGAGGAGGAGAGATACTGACCGTCCAGGAGAGGAGGAGGAGTGAGAGATAATTACTGTCCAGGAGAGGAGGAGGAGGAGAGATACTGACTGTCCAGGAGAGGAGAGGAGGAGGAGGAGGAGAGATACTTGACTGTCCAGAGGAGGAGGAGGAGGAGGAGAGAGCATTTGACTGTCCAGAGAGGGAGGAGGAGGAGGAGGAGGAGAGATACTGACTTGCCCAGGAGAGGAGGAGGAGCAGGAGGAGGAGAGATACTGACTGTCTAGTGAGAGGAGGAGGAGGAGGAGGAGGAGAGATACTGACTGGGTCCAGAGAGGAGGAGGAGGAGAGATACTGACTGCCCAGGAGAGGAGGAGGAGGAGGATGGAGGAGAGATACTGACTGTCCAGGAGAGGAGGAGGAGGAGGAGGAGAGATACCACTGCCCAGGAGGAGGAGGAGGAGGGGATACTGACTGTCCAGGAGAGGGAGTGGGAGAGGAGGAGGAGAGGAGAGATACTGACCGTCTAGGAGGGAGGAGGAGGAGGAGAGGGGAGAGATACATTGACTGTCCAGGAGAGTGGGAGTGGGAGGAGGAGGAGGAGAGATACTGACTGTCTGTAGAGAGAGGAGGAGGGGAGATATGACTGTCTAGGAGAGAGGAGGAGGAGGAGAGAGAGAGATATGATGTCAGAGAGGAGGAGGAGAAAGTACTGACTCCATAAGAGTGAGGATGATACTGACTGTCCAGAGAGGGAGGAGGAGGAGGAGAGATACTGACTGACCAGGAGAGGAGGAGGAGAGAGTGAGAGATACTGACTGTCCAGGGAGAGGAGAGGAGGGAGGAGGAGGAGAGATACTGACTGTCCAGGGAGAAAGAGGAGGAGGAGGAGGAGAGATACTGACTGTCCAGAGAGGAGGAGGAGGGAGGAGTGAGGAGAGATACTGATCCGTCCAGGAGAGAGAGGAGGAGGGAGGAGGAGTGAGAGACACTGACCGTCCAGAGGGAGGGAGGAGTGAGGAGAGATACCAGACTGTCCAGGAGAGGAGAGAGGGGGAGAGAGATACTGTGACTGTCCAGGAGAGGAGGAGGAGGAGGAGGAGAGAGATGAGGCTGACCGTCCAGAGAGGGAGGAGGAGAGTACAGACTGTCCAGGAGAGAGAGGAGTGAGGAGTGAGGGAGAGACACTGACCAGCCGAGGAGAGGAGCAGGAGGAGTGGAGGAGGTACGTCTAGCAGAGGAGTGAAGAGAGAGAAGGAGGAGAGAGATACTGACTGCCCAGAGAGGAGGAGGAGGAGTGAGAGAACACTGACCGACCAGGAGAGGAGGAAGGGAGGAGGAGAGAGATACTTGGACTGACCAGGAGAGAGGAGGATGAGGAGAGATATGACTGAGGACCGGAGAGTGGAGGAGGAGGATGAGATACCCCGTCCAGAGAGGAGGAGGAGGAGGAGAGATACTGACTGTCCAGGAGAGGAGGAGGAGGGGAGATACTGACTGTCCAGAGAGGAGGGGGTGAGGGAGATACTGACCAGTCCAGAGAGGAGGAGGAGGAGGGAGGAGGAGGAGGAGTGAGATACTGATCAACAGGAGAGTGGAGGATAGATACTGACCGTCCAGGAGAGGAGGAGGAGGAGGAGTGGGGGGGAGGAGGAGTTTTAATTGGAGTGAGGAGGCAGGGAGGAGGAGTGAGGAGAGATACTGACTGTCCAGGGAGAGGAGGAGGAGGAGGAGGAGGAGAGATACTGACTGTCCAGGAGGAGGAGAGGAGGAGGGGGAGCTACTGGACGGCCCAGAGGTGGAGGAGGAGAGATCTGGACTGTCCAGGAGAGGAGGGAGGGGGAGGAGGAGGAGGAGGATACTGACTGTCCAGGAGAGGAGGAGGAGGAGGAGAAGATACTACCGACTGTCCAGGAGAGGAGGAAGAGGAGGAGGAGGAGGAGGAGGAGAGATACTGCACTGTCCAGGAGAGAGAGGGAGGAGGAGGAGAGAGATACTGGGACCGTCCAGAGAGTGGTAGAGAGGAGGAGGAGTGAGTGCGAGATACTGACTGTCCAGGGGAGGAGGAGGAGGAGAGATTACTGACTGTCCAGGAGAGGAGGAGGAGGGAGGAGGGAGAGACACGACCGTCCGAGAGGAGAGACACACTGACCGTCCAGGAGAGTGAGCATGGCGAGGAGGAGATACCCGACTGTCCAGGAGAGGAGGAGGGGGGGGGGAGAGATCTGACCGTCCGGGAGAGTGAGGAGGAGGAGGAGTGAGAGGAGCAAGGGGAGGAGAGATCTGACAGGTGAGAGGAGGAAGGAGGAGGAGATACTGACCGTCCAGGAGAGGAGGAGGAGGAGGAGAGATACTGATGTCCAGGAGAGGAGGAGCAGGTGATAGGGAGATACTTGACTGGCTAGGAGAGGTAAGGGGAGGAGGAGAGGGTGATGAGAGTGGAGGAGGAGGAGAGATACCGACCAGTGTCCAGGGGGGGAGGAGGAGGAGGAGAGAGTACCGGACTGCCCAGGAGAGGAGGAGGGTGAGAGACACTGGGACGGTTCAGGGAGAGGAGGAGGAGAGGAGGAGGAGGAGAGATACTGACCGTCCAGGGGGAGGAGGAGGAGGAGGGAGGGGAGGAGGAGCAGAGAGATACTGACTGTCCAGGAGGAGGAGGATGATGAGAGACAACTGACCGGTTCCAGAGAGGAGGAGGAAGAGGAGAGATACTGACTGCCCGGTGGAGGAGAGATGAGGAGGAGGAGGAGGACTGACTGTCCAGGAGAGGAGGAGGAGGAGGAGTCAGGAGGAGGGAGGAGGAGAGATGCTGACTAAGCCCAGGAGAGGAGGAGGAGGAGGAGGAGGAGGAGAGATACTGACTGTCCAGAGAGGAGGAGGAGGAGGAGGAGGGGAGGAGTGGAGAGGGGAGGGAGAGATACTGACCGTCCAGAGAGGAGGAGGAGGAGGAGTGAGGAGGAGAGATACTGACCGTCTAGTGTGAGGAGGAGGAGTGAGGAGACACTGACCAGTTCCAGTGAGAGAGGAGGAGAGAGAGGAGGAGAGATACTGGGACTAAGTTCAGAGAGGAGGAGGGAGGAGGAGGAGGAGGGAGATACTGACCTGTCCAGGAGAGGAGGGAGGAGGAGAGATACTGACTGTCTAGTGAAGAGGAGGGGAGGAGGACAGACATGACTGTCCAGAGGGGAGGAGAGGAGGAGGAGGAGAAAGATACCGACCGTCCAGAGAGGAGGAGGAGGAGGAGGAGGGAGAGATACTGACTGTCCAGGGAGAGGAGGAGGAGGAGGAGGTAGACAATATGTGTCCAGGGAGTGAGGGAGGAGAGATATTGACTGTCCAGGAGAGGAGTAGGAGAGAGGGGGAGGAGGAGAGAGATATGACTGCCCCAGGAGAGGAGGAGGAGGAGGAGGGGAGGAGGGCTGCACTGCCCAGGGAGAGGAGGAGGAGGGAGACTGACCGTCCACGAGAGGAGGAGGAGGGGGAGGAGAGATACCGACCCAGGAGAGGGAGGAGGAGGAGGAGGCAGGAGAGAGATACTGACTGTCCAGGAGAGGAGGGAGGAGGAGGAGGGAGAGATACTGACTGTCCAGGAGAGGGGGAGGAGGCGGGAGAGATACTGACTGTCCAGGAGAGGAGAGGAGGAGGGGGAGATACTGACTGTCCAGGAGGGAGAGGAGGAGTGATGACATACTGACCGTCCAGGAGAGGAGGAGGAGGAGGAGGGAGAGATATGGACTGTCCAGGAGAGGAGGAGTGAGGAGGGAGTACTGACTGTCCAGGAGAGGAGGAGGGAGTGAGAGATACTGACTGTCCAGGAGAGGAGGAGAGGAGGAGAGAGAGGAGGAGGAGGAGAGATACTTGACTGTCCAGGAGAGGAGGAGGAGGAGGGTGAGGATATGACAGTTCCAGGAGAGGAGTGAGGGGGGAGGAGGAGGAGAGTACTGACTGTCCAGAGAGGAGGAGGAGGAGGAGAGATACTGACCGTCCAGAGAGGAGGAGGAGTGAGAGGAGGAGAGGAAACACTGACTGTCCAGGAGAGGAGGAGTGGAGATCTGACTGTCCAGGAGGAGGAGGGGAGGAGGAGGAGAGAGATACGACTGTCCAGAGAGGAGGAGGAGGAGGGGTGGGAGAGATACTGACTGTCCAGGAGAGGAGGAGGGAGAGATACTGACTGTCCAGAGAGAGGAGGAGGGAGGAGGAGATACTGACCGTCCAGGAGAGGAGGAGGAGGAGAGGAGGAGAGATACTGATGTCCAGGGGAGAGGAGGAGGAGGGGAGGAGGAGGAGAGATACTGACCGTCCAGTGAGAGTGAGAGGAGGAGGGGAGGATATGACCGTCCAGAGGAGGAGGAGGAGGAGGAGGAGGAGGAGGAGAGAGATATACCGGGTTCAGGAGAGGGAGGAGGAGGAGGAGAGAGAGATACCGACCGTTAGGAGAGTGGGAGGGGAGGAGGAAGGAGAGGAGGAGGGAGAGATACTGGACTGTCCAGGAGAGAGGAGGAGGGAGGAGAGGAGGAGAGATAACGACCGTCCAGAGAAGGGGAGGAGGAGCAGGAGGAGAGAGATACTGACCGTCCAGGAGAGGAGAGTGAGGAGATACTGACTGTCCGGGAGAGGAGGAGGGGGGAGGGAGGAGGAGAGATACTGACCGTCCAGTGAGAGGAGGAGGAGGAGAGATACTGACCGTCTAGGAGAGGAGGAGGAGGGAGAGGGAGGAGGGGAGGGAGTGAGATACTGACTGCCCAGGAGAGGAGGAGGGTTAGGGGGAGGAGGAGGAGAGATACCGACTGCCCAGGAGAGGAGGAGGAGGGGAGGAGGAGGAGAGAGATACTGACTGACCAGGAGAGGAGGAGAGGAGGAGGAGAGATACTGGACCGTCCAGGGGGAGGAGGAGGAGGAGGAGGAGAGATACTGACCCGTCCAGGAGAGGAGGAGGAGGAGGTGAGAGGAGAGATTGACTGTCTAGGAGAGGAGGAGGAGGAGGAGAGAGATATGGACTGTCTAGAGAGGAGGGAGGAGGAGTGAGAGATACTGGACGTCCTGAGAGGAGGAGGAGGGGAGGAGGAGGAGGAGGAGGAGAGATACATGACTGCCCAGAGAGAGGAGGGAGGAGGGAGGAGGAGAGATACTGACTGTCCAGGAGAGGGAGGAGGAGGAGAGATACTTGACTGTCCAGGGAGGAGGAGTGGAGGGAGAGATACTGACCGTCCAGGGATTGCGATGTATGAGATTACCGACCGCCCGCGAATGGCGAGGGCGATGGCGGAGGAGGCGGCACACCGATCACCCGGGAGATAGGCGGAGGCGAGGGATGAGATAGCACACCGTGGCGCGGATATATGAGGCCCGACCGTCCGGGAGATATGGAGGCGAGGAGGCGGCGGCGATATGGCGGCATACGGACCGTCCGGCATATGGCGATGGCGCGGCGGCGGGCATACGACCGTCCGAGGCGGATGGCGGCGGCGGAGAAGGCATACCACCGGGATCTCCGCGAGAGGAGGGAGTGAGAGGAGGCTGACTGTCCAGGAGAGGAGGAGAGGAGGAGAGACATTGAATGTCTGTGAGAGAGAGAGGAGGAGAGATACTGACTGTCCAGGAGAGGAGGAGGGAGGAGGAGGGAGGGAGGAGAGATACTGACTGTCCAGGAGAGGAGTGAGGGAGGAGGAGGAGGAGGAGGAGGGAGATATGGACTGCCCAGGAGAGAGGGAGGAGGAGGAGGAGAGAAGACCAAACTGCGGAGGGAGGGGAGGAGAGACACTGACCGTCCGGGAGAGGAGGGGGATGGAGGCGGCGGAGGAGACATACCGACCGCCCGGGGAGGGCGAGGAGGAGGAGGAGGAGTGAGCTGACCGTCCAGGAGAGGAGGAGGAGGAGGAGGTGAACTGACCCAGCCCAGGAGAGAGGAGGGGAGTGAGGGATACTAGGGGAGAGGAGGAGGAGGAGGAACGACCGTCCAGGAGAGGAGGAGGAGGAGGAGGAGGAGGAGAGATACTGACTAGTCCAGCAGAGGAGAGAGAGGAGGAGGAGGAGGAGAGATTGACCGACCAGAGAGGAGGAGGAGGATGGTGGGTGGGGGGAGGAGGAGGGAGAGATACTGGACTATCCAGAGAGAGGGAGAGTGAGGAGGTGAGGGGAGAGCACAGGATTGCCCAGGGAGGAGGGGAGGGGAGGGGAGAGAGAGATGCTTGACTGTCCAGAGAGGAGGAGGGGGAGAGGAGAAGAGTACCACTGTCTAGGAGAGGGGAGGAGAGGAGTGAGAGAGACGTAGGAGAGGAGGAGGAGGGAACTGACTGTCAGGAGAGGGAGGAGGAGGAGGAGGAGGAGTGAAGGATCGCCGGTCCAGGAGGAGGGGGGAGGAGAGATACTGACTGTCCAGGAGAGGAGGAGGAGGAGGAGAGATACTAGACTGTCCAGAGGAGAGGAGGGAGGAGGAGGAGAGAGATACTGGGAAGGGAGGAGGAGGAGGAGGAGGAGGAGAGATACTGACTGTCCAGGAGAGGAGGAGGAGGAGGAGAGGAGGAGAGATACTGACTGTTCCAGGAGAGAGGAGGGGAGGAGAGAGGAGGAGTGAGAGATACTGGGACTGTCCAGGAGAGGAGTGAGGAGGGAGATACTGACTGTCCAGGAGAGGAGTGAGGAGGAGGAGGAGAGATACTGACTGTCCAGAGAGGAGTGAGGAGAGAGGAGGAGGAGACATAACTACTGTCCCAGGAGAGGAGAGAGAGAGAGGAGGGAGAGATACTGGACTGTCCAGGAGAGGAGGAGTGAGGAGGAGGGGAGGAGACAATGACCGCCCCAGGAGAGGAGGAGAGGAGGAGGGAGGAGACATGACTGTCCAGAGAGGAGGAGGAGGAGGAGGAGGAGGAGAGATACTACTGTCCAGGGAGGAGGAGAGAGATCTGACCGTCCAGGAGAGGAGGAGGAGTGGGAGTAGATACTGACCGTCTAGGGAGGAGTGAGGAGGAAGGAGGAGTGAGAGACATTGACTGTCCAGGAGAGGAGGAGGAGGAGAGAGAGAGGAGGAGAGATACTGGACTGTCTAGGAGAGAGGAGGAGGAGCAGGAGGAGGAGATACTGCCTGCCCAGGAGAGGAGGAGGTGAGGAGAGGGAGAGATACTGACTCAGTGAGAGAGAGGAGGAGGAGGCAGAGGGATGACTCACTGTCCAGGAGAGGAGGAGGAGGAGGAGGAGTGAGGGGGAGACACTGACTGTCCAGGAGAGGAGAGGAGGAGAGGAGAGATACGACTGGCCCAGGAGAGGAGGAGAGTGAGAAACTACCAGGAGAGAGAGATACTGACTGACCAGGAGAGGAGTGAGGAGGAGGAGGAGGAGGAGAGATACTGACTAAGTTCAGGAGAGAGGGGAGGAGAGAGATCACCGACTGCTCAGGGAGAGGGAGGGGAGGGAGATACTGACTGTCTGTGAGAGGAGGAGTGGGGAGGAGGAGGAGAGATACTGACCGTCCAGTGAGAGGAGGAAGGAGGAGGAGGAGAAGAGGACATTATTGCCCAGGAGAGCAGAGAGAGAGGAGAGATAACTGACTGTCCAGGAGGGGAGGAGGGAGAGGGGATGAGAGATACTGACCGTCCAGGAGAGGAGATGAGGAAGGAGTGAAGGAGGAGAGATACTCACCGTCCAGGGAGGGGAGGGAGATACTGACTGGTTCAGGAGAGGGGAGGAGGAGGAGAGATACTGACTGGTCCAGGAGAGGATGGGGAGAGTGGTGGCGAGATACTTGACTCGTCCAGGAGAGGGAGGAGGAGGAGGAGGAGACAGCTGACTGCCCAGGAGAGGAGTGCAGGGAGGAGGAGAGTTAGCCGACCGTCCAGGAGAGTGAGATGGAGGATGGTATACTACTGAGGGAGAGGATATGACTGTCCAGGAGAGGGGGAGTAGGAGGAGAGATACTGACTGTCCAGGAGAGTGTGAGGAGGGAGGAGGAGAGGAGAGATACTTGGACTGTCCAGGAGAGGAGAGGAGGAGGAGGAGAGATACTGACTGTCCAGGAGAGGAGGAGGGGGAGAGAGGTGAGGAGAGATACCACCGTCCAGGAGAGGAGAGAGAGGAGGAGGAGTAGATACTGACTGTCCAGGAGAGGAGGAGAGGAGGAGGAGAGAGATACTGACTGTCCAGGAGAGGAGGAGGAGGAGGAGGAGAGATACTGACTGTCCAGAGAGGAGGAGGAGGAGGGGGGAGGATATGGACTGTCCAGGAGGGGAGGAGGAGGAGGAGTAGATACTGGACTGTCCAGGAGAGGGGAGGAGGAGTAGGGGAGAGATACTGACTGTCCAGGAGAGGAGGAGGAGGAGGAGGGAGGAGGAGAGATACCGACTGTCCAGGAGAGGAGGAGTGAGGAGTGAGAGACACTGGACTGTCCAGGAGAGGAGAGGAGGAGGAGGAGGAGGAGGAGGAGGGAGGAGGAGGAGAGAGAGATACTGACTGTCCAGGGAGAGGAGTGAGGAGGAGGAGAGAGGCTTGACTGCCCAGGAGGTGAGGAGGGAGGAGGAGGGAGATAACTGACTGCTCCAGGAGAGGAGGAGGAGGAGGAGGAGGAGGGAGATACTGACTGTCCAGGAGAGGAGGAGGAGGAGGAGGAAAGAGATACCGACCGTCCAGAGAGAGGAGGAGAGGAGGAGGAGAGATACTGACTGTCCAGAGAGGAGGAGGAGGGGGAGAGAGATACTGACTGTCCAGGAGAGAGGAGGAGGAGGAGAGATACTGACCAGTCCAGGAGAGGAGAGGGAGGAGGAGAGATACTGACTGTCCAGGAGAGGAGGAGAGGAGGAGGAGGAGGAGGAGGAGATACTGACTGTCCAGGAGAGGAGGAGGAGGAGGAGGGAGAGAGATACTGACTGTCCAGGGGGAGAGGAGAGGAGGAGGAGGAGAGATACTGACTGTCCAGGAGAGGATGAGGGGGAGGAGGAGGAGATACCGACTGTCCAGGGAGGAGGAGGAGGAGGAGGAGGAGAGATACTGACTGTCCAGGAGAGAGGAGGAGAGAGGAGGAGGAGGAGAGACTGACTGTCCAGAGAGGAGGAGGGGAGAGAGGAGAGATACATGGACTGCAATCCAGGAGAGGAGGGAGGAGGAGGAGAGATATCTGTCCAGGAGGGTAGGGAGGAGGAGAGATACTCACTGTCCAGGGAGAGAGGAGGAGGAGGGGAGAGATACTGACTGCCCAGGGAGAGGAGGAGGAGGAGTGAGAGAGATACTGGACTGTCCAGGGGGAGGAGGGAGAGAGGAGGAGAGATACTGACTGTCCGGGAGAGGGAGGAGCCCCTCGAGAGACACGACCGTCCAGGCGAGGAGGAGAGAGAGGAGGAGGAGGAGAGGAGGAGAGATACTGTCCAGGAGAGGAGGAGGAGGAGGAGGAGAGATACTGGACTGTCCAGGAGAGGAGGAGGAGGAGAGGAGAGATGAACGTCCAGGGGAGGAGGAGGGGAGAGGAGAGATATGGGACTGTTGGTGAGAGGAGGAGGAGAGGAGGAGGAGAGATATGACTGTCCAGAGAGAGGAGGAGGAGGAGTGGAGAGACACTGACCGTCCAGGAGAGGGAGGTGAGGAGGAGGAGGAGGAGAGACCTGGGACTGTCCAGGAGAGGAGGAGAGGAGGAGGAGGAGGAGAGATATGACTGCCCAGGAGAGGAGGAGGAGGGGGAAAGGAGAGATACTGACTGTCCAGGAGAGGAGGAGGAGGAGGAGGAGGAGGGAGAGAAGATACAGACTGTCCAGGAGAGGAGGAGGGGAGGGGAGAGACACTGACTGTCCAGGGGAGGAGAGGAGGGAGGAGAGCTGGGACTGTCCAGGAGAGGAGAGGAGGAGGAGGAGAGAAAGATAGACTGTCTGGGAGAGGAGGAGGAGGAGGAGGAGGAGAGATACTGACTGTCCAGGAGAGGAGAGGAGGAGAGGGTCAGAGAGGGAGAGGAGGAGGAGGGGGAGGAGATACCACTGTCCAGGGAGAGGGGGAGGAGGAGGAGGAGGAGAGATACCGACTGTCCAGGAGAGGAGGAGGAGGAGTAGGAGGAGGAGAGGAGGAGGAGGAGAGATAACTGACTGTCCAGGAGAGGAGGAGGAGGAGGAGGAGGAGATGACGGTCACAGGAGAGGAGGAGGAGGAGGAGGAGAGATACTGGACTGTCCAGGAGAGGGAGGAGGAGGAGGAGGAGGAGGAGAGAGTACTGACTGTCCAGAGAGGGGAGGAGGAGGGAGGGGAGAGGAGGTAGGAGAGATACTGGACTGTCCAGGGAGAGAGGAGGAGGAGGAGGAGGGAAGGAGGAGAGATACTGACCGTCCAGGAGAGGGGGAGGAGGAGGGATTAGAGGGAGAAGATACCGCCGTCCGAGAGGGAGAGGAGGAGGAGGAGGAGGAGAGATAATGACCGTCCACGAGAGGAGGGAGGAGGAGGAGAGGAGAGAGAGATGCCCAGGAGAGGAGGACCAAAAGGAGGGTGAGACACTGACTGCCCAGGTAGAGGAGGAGAGGAGGAGGAGGAGAGAGACTGACTGTCCAGGGGAGAGGAGGAGAGGAGGAGGAGGGAGGAGGAGAGACACTGATCCCAAGAGGAGGGGGAGGAGGAGAGATATGACGTCCAGGAGAGGAGGAGTGAGGAGTGAGAGACACTGACTGTCCAGGAGGAGAGGAGGAGGAGGAGGAGAGGAGAGATACTGACTGTCCAGAGAGGAGAGGAGGAGGAGGAGGAGGAGGAAGATATGAGTCCAGGAGAGGAGGAGGAGGAGGAGGAGGAGGAGAGATATGGACTGTCCAGAGAGAGAGGAAGAGAGAGAGCAGAGATACGACTGTCCAGGAGAGGAGGAGGGGGAGGAGAGAGTACTGACTGTCCAGGAGAGGAGAGGAGGAGGAGAGAGGAGGGAGAGATACTGACTGTCCAGGAGAGGAGGAGGAGGAGGGGGAGATATGACTGTCCAGGAGAGGGGAGGGGAGGGGGAGGAGTAGATATGACTGTCCAGGGAGAGAGAGGGGGAGGAGGAGAGGAGAGATACTGATGTCCAGGAGAGGAGGAGGAGGAGGAGGAGGAGAGATACTGGACTGTCCAGGAGAGGGGAGGAGGAGAGGAGGAGATACTGACTGTCCAGGAGAGGAGGAGGAGGAGGAGGAGAGATATGACTGTCCAGGGAGAGGAGGAGGAGGGGAGGGAGAGATATGACTGTCAGGAGAGGAGAGAGGAGAGGAGGGAAGGATGACTGTCCAGGAGGGGGGGAGGGGGGAGAGACACTGATTCCAGGAGAGGAGGAGGAGGAGGAGGGGTATGACTGTCCAGGAGAGGAGGAGGAGGATTGACTGTCCAGGGGAGAGGAGGAGGGGGGGAGGAGGAGAGATACTGACTGTCCAGGAGAGGAGGAGGAGGGGAGGAGGGGGGGGGGGAGAGGAGAGATATGATGTCAGGGAGAGAGGGGAGAGATTGATGTCCAGGAGAGGAGGAGGAGGAGGAGATATGACTCTAGGAGAGGGGAGGAGGAGGAGGAGGAGGGTGGAGAGAGGGGAGAGGAGGAGGAGAAGGCTGACCGCCCAGGAGAGGAGTGAGGAGGGGAGGAGAGATACCGACCGACCAGGAGGAGGAGGAGGAGGAGGAGGAGGAGAGATCTGACTGTCCAGGAGAAGGAGGAGGAGGAGGAGGAGAGATACCGACTGTCCAGGAGAGGGAGGGAGGAGGAGGAGGAGGAGATATGGACTGTCCAGGAGAGGGGGAGGGGGGAGGAGGAGAGATACTGACTGTCCAGGGGGAGGGAGGAGGAGGAGGAGAGATTGACTGTCCAGGAGAGGAGGAGGAGAGGAGTGTCCAGGAGGAGGGTTCAGGAGGGGAGGGGAGGAGGAGGGGATACTGACTGTCCAGAGAGAGAGGGGGAGAGAGATACTGACCGCCCAGGAGAGAAGAGGAGGGGGGGGAGAGAGACTGACTGTCCAGGAGAGGAGGAGGAGGAGGAGGAGGTGGGGGAGGAGGAGGAGATATGATGTCCAGGAGAGGGGGGGAGGAGAGATTGACTGCCAGGAGAGGAGGAGGAGGAGGAGGAGAGATATGACTTAGAGAGGAGGAGGAGGAAAAGGAGAGCTGTCAGGGGGGGGAGGGGAGGAGGAGATTGGATGTCCAGGGAGAGGCAGGAGGAGGAGGAAAATTGACTGTCCAGGAGAGGAGGAGGAGGAGGAGAGAGCTGACTTCCAGGGGAGGAGGAGGAGGAGAGGAATGACTGTAGGAGAGGGAGGAGAGAGATACTGACTGTAGAGGAGAGAGGAGGAGAGGAGGAGGAGAGATACCGACGGTCCAGGAGGAGGAGGAGGAGGAGGAAGATCCTGACTGTCCAGGAGAGGAGGAGGAGGGTGAGAGATACTGACTGTCCAGGAGAGGAGGAGGAGGAGGAGGAGGAGAGATATGACTGTCCAGGAGAGGAGGAGGAGGAGAGAGAGGAGAGATACTAGACTGTCCAGGAGAGGAGGAGGAGAGAGGAGGAGGAGGAGAGATACTGACTGTCCAGGAGAGGAGGAGGAGGAGGGAGAGATACTGACTGTCCAGGAGAGGGGAGGAGGAGAGAGACTCTGTCCAGGAGAGGAGAGGAGGAGGAGGGAGAGGGAGATACTGACTGTCCAGGAGAGGAGGGAGGAGGAGGAGAGAGTGATGTCCAGGAGGGAGGAGGAGGAGAGATCTGACTGCCAGGGAGAGGAGGGAGAGGAGGAGGAGGAGAGATACGACTGTCCAGGAGAGGAGGGGAGGAGGGGGGGGAGGAGAGATGTGACTGTCCAGGGGAGAGGGGAGGAGGAGGAGAGATACTGACTGCCCAGGGAGAGGGAGGGAGGAGGAGGAGGAGAGATAGCTTCAGAGAGGGGGAGAGACTGCTGTCCAGGAGAGGGGAGGAGGGGGATAGCTGTCCAGAGAGGAGGGGAGGGAGAGGAGGATATGGATGTCAGGAGAGGAGGAGGAGGAGGAGGAGGGAGATTGATGTCCAGGGGAGGGGAGGAAATTGATGTCAGGGAGGGAGGAGGAGGAAGAAATACTGACTGTCCAGGAGAGGAGGAGGGAGGAGAGATATGACTGTCCAGGAGAGGAGGAGGAGGAGGTGTCAGGGGGGGGGAGGAGGAGGAGGAGGGGATACTGACTCAGGAGAGGAGGAGGAGGAGGAGAGAATATGACTGTCCAGGAGAGGGAGGAGGAGGGAACTGACTGTCAGGAGAGGAGGGGAGGAGGGAGGAGGAGAGATATGACTGCGAGAGGAGGAGGAGGAGAGGGAGATACTGGACTGTCCAGGGAGAGAGGCGGAGGAGGAGGGAGGAGAGATACTGACTGTCCAGGAGAGGAGGAGGAGGAGGAGGAGGAGAGACTGATGTCCAGGAGAGGAGAGGAGGAGGAGGGAGGAGAGATACGACTGTCCAGGAGAGGAGGAGGAGGGGGGGGAGAGTACTGACTGTCCAGGAGAGGGGGGGGAGGAGGAGGAGAGATACTGACCGTCCAGGAGAGGGGGGAGGAGGAGGGAGATATGACTGTCCGGGGGAGGAGAGGAGGGAGGGAGGGATGTGTCCAGGGGGGAGAGGAGGAATATGACTGTCCAGGAGAGGAGGAGGAGGAGGGAGAAGATACTGATGTCCAGAGAGAGGAGGGGAGGAGGAGATATGACTGCCCAGAGGGGGAGGGAGGAGAGATACTGACTGTCAGGGAGAGGGGAGGGGGGGGAGAGATCGACTGTCCAGGAGAGGAGGAGGGGAGGAGGATGTCCAGGAGAGTGAGGAGGGGAGGAGGAGGAGATATGACTGTCCAGGAGAGTGAGGAGGAGGAGGAGGAGAGATACTGACCTCCAGGAGAGGAGGAGGGAGAAGATATGACTGTCCAGGAGAGGAGAGAGAGGAGGAGGAGTGAGGAGAGTACTGACTGTCCAGGAGAGGAGGAGGAGGGAGAGGAGGAGGAGAGATCTGATGTCCAGGAGAGGAGGAGGAGGAGGAGGAGAGATATGATGTCAGGGGGAGGAGGAGGAGGAGGAGAGATTACCGCCTGTCCAGGGAGAGGAGGGGAGGAGGAGGAGAGATACTGACTGTTAGGAGAGGAGGAGGAGGAGGAGAGATACTGACTGTCCAGGAGAGGGAGGGAGGAGGAGAGATACTGCCGTCCAGGAGGAGGAGGAGGAGGAGGAGGAGAGATATGACTGTCCAGGAGAGGAGGAGGAGGAGGAGGAGGAGAGATACTGACTGTCCAGGAGAGAAGGAGGAGGAGGAGGAGAGATACTGACTGTCCAGGAGAGGAGGAGGAGGAGGAGGAGAGATACTGACTGTCCAGGAGAGGAGAGGGAGGAGGAGGAGGAGGAGAGATACTGACTGTCCAGGAGAGGAGGAGGAGGAGGAGAGATACTGACTGTCCAGGAGAGGAGGAGGAGGAGGAGAGATACTGACTGTCCAGGAGAGGAGGAGGAGGAGAAGAGATACTGACTGTCCAGGAGAGGAGGAGGAGGAGGAGGAGAGAGATACTGACTGTCCAGGAGAGGAGGAGGAGGAGGAGGAGAGATACTGACTTCCAGGAGAGGAGGAGGAGAGGAGGAGGAGAGATACTGACTGTCCAGAAGAGGAGGAGGAGGAGAGATACTGACTGTCCAGGAGAGGAGGAGGAGGAGGAGGAGGAGAGATACTGACTGTCCAGGAGAGGAGGAGGAGGAGGAGAGATGCTGACTGTCCAGGAGAGGAGGAGGAGGAGGAGGAAGATACTGACTGTCCAGGAGAGGAGGAGGAGGAGGAGAAAGATACTGACTGTCCAGGAGAGGAGGGAGGAGGAGGAGAGATACTGACTGTCCAGGAGAGAAGGAACTGACTGTCCAGGAGAGGAGGAGGAGGAGGAGGAGGAGGAGAGATACTGACTGTCCAGGAGAGGAGGAGGAGGAGGAGAGATCTGATGTCAGAGAGGAGGAGGAGGAGATACTGCTTCAGGAAGAGGAGGAGGAGGAGAGTACTGACTGTCCAGGAGAGGAGGAGGAGGAGGAGGAGAGATACTGACTGTCCAGGAGAGGAGGAGGAGGAGGAGGAGGAGGAGAGATACTGACTGTCCAGGAGAGGAGGAGAGGAGGAGAGATACTGACTGTCCAGGAGAGAGGAGGAGAGATACTGACTGTCCAGGAGAGGAGGAGGAGGAGGAGAGAGATACTGACTGTCCAGGAGAGGAGGAGGAGGAGGAGGAGAGATACTGACTGTCCAGGAGAGGGAGGAGGAGGAGGAGGAGGAGGAAGATACTGACTGTCCAGGAGAGGAGGAGGAGGAGGAGGAGAGATACTGACTGTCCAGGAGAGGAGGAGGAGGAGGAGAGATGCTGACTGTCCAGGAGAGGAGGAGGAGGAGGAGGAAGATACTGACTGTCCAGGAGAGGAGGAGGAGGAGGAGGAGAGATACTGACTGTCCAGGAGAGGAGGAGGAGGAGAGATACTGACTGTCCAGGAGAGGAGGAGGAGGAGGAGGCTGACTGTCAGGAGAGGAGGGGAGGAGGAGGAGAGATACTGACTGTCCAGGAGAGGAGGAGGAGGAGGAGTGAGAGGGGAGGAGGAGGAGAGATACTGACTGTCCAGGAGAGGGAGGAGGAGGAGGAGAGATACTGACTGTCCAGGAGAGGAGGAGGAGAGAGGAGAGAGATACTGACTGTCCAGGAGAGGAGGAGGAGGAGAGGGAGGAGAAGATACTGACTGTCCAGGAGAGGAGGAGGAGGAGGAGGAGAGATACTGACTGTCCAGGAGAGGAGGAGGAGGAGGAGAGACACTGACTGTCCAGGAGAGGAGGAGGGGAGGAGGAGGAGGAGAGATACTGACTGTCCAGGAGAGGAGGAGGAGGAGGAGGAGAGATACGACTGTCCAGGAGAGGAGGAGGAGGAGGAGGAGGAGGAGAGATACTGACTGTCCAGGAGAAGGAGGAGGAGGAGAGATACTGACTGTCCAGGAGAGGAGGAGGGAGGGAAGAGAGATACTGACTGTCAGGAGAGGAGGAGGAGGAGGAGGAGGAGAGATACTGACTGTCCAGGAGAGGAGGAGGAGGAGGAGGAAGATACTGACTGTCCAGGAGAGGAGGAGGAGGAGGAGGAGAGATACTGACTGTCCAGGAGAGGAGGAGGAGGAGGAGGAGGAGAGATACTGACTGTCCAGGAGAGGAGGAGGAGGAGGAGGAGAGATACTGACTGTCCAGGAGAGGAGGAGGAGGGGGAGAGATACTGACTGTCCAGGAGAGGAGGAGGGGAGGAGAGGAATGTCCAGGAGAGGGGGAGGAGATACTGACTGTCCAGGAGAGGAGGAGGAGGAGGAGGAGAGATACTGACTGTCCAGGAGAGGAGGAGGAGGAGGAGGAGATACGACTGTCCAGAGAGGAGGAGGAGGAGGAGAGAGATACGACTGTCCAGGAGAGGAGGAGGAGGAGGAGGAGAGAGAAGATACTGACTGTCCAGGAGAGGAGGAGGAGGAGGAGGAGGAGATCTGACTGTCCAGGGAGAGGAGGAGGAGGAGGAGGAGAGAATACTGACTGTCCAGGAGAGGAGGAGGAGGGAGGAGGAGGAGGAGAGATACTGACTGTCCAGGAGAGGAGGAGGGGAGGAAATACTGACTGTCCAGGAGAGGAGGAGGAGGAGGAGGAGAGATACTGACTGTCCAGGAGAGGAGGAGGAGGAGGAGAGATACTGACTGTCCAGGAGAGGAGGAGGAGGAGGAGGAGGAGAGATACTGACTGTCCAGGAGAGGAGGAGGAGGAGGAGGAGGAGAGATACTTACTGTCCAGGAGAGAGGAGGAGGAGGAGGAGAGAGATACTGACTGTCCAGGAGAGGAGGAGGAGGAGGGGAGGAGAAGATACTGACTGTCCAGGAGAGGAGGAGGAGGAGGAGGAGGAAGATACTGACTGTCCAGGAGAGGAGGAGGAGGAGGAGGAGGAGAGATACTGACTGTCCAGGAGAGGAGGAGGAGAAAGGAGGAGGAGGAGGAGAGATACTGACTGTCCAGGAGAGGAGGAGGAGGAGGAGAGATACTGACTGTCCAGGAGAGGAGGAGGAGGAGGAGGAGGAGGAGAGATACTGACTGTCCAGGAGAGGAGGAGGAGGAGGAGGAGAGATACTGACTGTCCAGGAGAGGAGGAGGAGGAGGAGGAGGAGGAGGAGAGATACTGACTGACCAGGAGAGGAGGAGGAGGAGGAGGAGAGATACTGACTGTCCAGGAGAGGAGGAGGAGGAGGAGGAGAGATACTGACTGTCCAGGAGAGGAGGAGGAGGGAGAGATACTGACTGTCCAGGAGAGGAGGAGGAGGAGGAGGGAGATACTGACTGTCCAGGAGAGGAGGAGGAGGAGGAGGAGAGATACTGACTGTCCAGGAGAGGAGGAGGAGGAGAGAGAGATACTGACTGTCCAGGAGAGGAGGAGGAGGAGGAGAGATACTGACTGTCCAGGAGAGGAGGAGGAGGAAGAGAGAGATACTGACTGTCCAGGAGAGGAGGAGGAGGAGGAGGAGAGAGATACTGACTGTCCAGGAGAGGAGGAGGAGGAGGAGGAGAGATACTGACTGTCCAGGAGAGGAGGAGGGAGGAGGAGAGATACTGACTGTCCAGGAGAGGAGGAGGAGGAGGAGGAGAGATACTGACTGTCCAGGAGAGGAGGAGGAGGAGGAGGAGGAGAGATACTGACTGTCCAGGAGAGGAGGAGGAGGAGGAGGAGGAGAGATACTGACTGTCCAGGAGAGGAGAGAGGAGGAGGAGGAGAGATACTGACTGTCCAGGAGAGGAGGAGGAGGAGGAGGAGAGATATGCTGTCCAGGAGAGGAGGAGGAGGAGGAGAGATACTGACTGTCCAGGAGAGGAGGAGAGGGAGGAGGAGAGTACTGACTGTCCAGGAGAGGAGGAGGAGGAGGAGGAGGAGAGATACTGACTGTCCAGGAGAGGAGGAGGAGGAGGAGGAGAGATACTGACTGTCCAGGAGAGGAGGAGGAGGAGGAGAGAGATACTGACTGTCCAGGAGAGGAGGAGGAGGAGGAGGAGAGATACTGACTGTCCAGGAGAGAGGAGGAGGAGGAGGAGAGATACTGACTGTCCAGGAGAGGAGGAGGAGGAGGAGGAGGAGAGATACTGACTGTCCAGGAGAGGAGGAGGAGGAGGAGAGATACTGACTGTCCAGGAGAGGAGAGGAGGAGGAGTTGTGTCCAGAGGGGAGGAGGAGGAGGAGAGATACTGACTGTCCAGGAGAGGAGGAGGAGGAGGAGAGATACTGACTGTCCAGAAGGGAGGAGGAGGAGGAGGAGAGATACTGACTGTCCAGGAGAGGAGGAGGAGGAGGAGGAGAGATACTGACTGTCCAGGAGAGGAGGAGGAGGAGGAGGAGGAGAGATACTGACTGTCCAGGAGAGGAGGAGGAGGAGGAGGAGGAGGAGGAGAGATACTGACTGTCCAGGAGAGGAGGAGGAGGAGGAGGAGGAGAGATACTGACTGTCCAGGAGAGGAGGAGGAGGAGGAGGAGATACTGACTGTCCAGGAGAGGAGGAGGAGGAGGAGGAGAGATACTGACTGTCCAGGAGAGGAGGAGGAGGAGGAGGAGGAGAGATACTGACTGTCCAGGAGAGGAGGAGGAGGAGGAGGAGAGATACTGACTGTCCAGGAGAGGAGGAGGGAGGGGAGGAGGAGGAGAGATACTGACTGTCCAGGAGAGGAGGAGGAGGAGGAGGAGGAGAGATACTGACTGTCCAGGAGAGGAGGAGGAGGAGGAGGAGGAGAGATACTGACTGTCCAGGAGAGGAGGAGGAGGAGGAGGAGGAGAGATACTGACTGTCCAGGAGAGGAGGAGGAGGAGGAGGAGAGAATACTGACTGTCCAGGAGAGGAGGAGGGAGGAGAACTGACTGTCGGAGGAGGAGGAGGAGGAGAGATACTGACTGTCCAGGAGAGGAGGAGGAGGAGGAGGAGAGATACTGACTGTCCAGGAGAGGAGGAGGAGGAGGAGAGATACTGACTGTCCAGGAGAGGAGGAGGAGGAGGAGGAGAGATACTGACTGTCCAGGAGAGGAGGAGGAGGAGGAGAGAGATACTGACTGTCCAGGAGAGGAGGAGGAGGAGGAGGAGGAGAGATACTGACTGTCCAGGAGAGGAGGAGGAGGAGGAGGAGGAGAGATACTGACTGTCCAGGAGAGGAGGAGGAGGAGGAGGAGGAGAATACTGACTGTCCAGGAGAGGAGGAGGAGGAAGGAGAGATACTGACTGTCCAGGAGAGGAGGAGGAGGAGGAGGAGGAGAGATACTGACTGTCCAGGAGAGGAGGAGGAGGAGGAGGAGGAGAGATACTGACTGTCCAGGAGAGGAGGAGGAGGAGTCTGACTGTCCAGGAGAGGAGAGGAGAGATACTACTGTCCAGGAGGAGGAGGAGGAGGAGGAGAGATACTGACTGTCCAGGAGAGGAGGAGGAGGAGGAGGAGAGATACTGACTGTCCAGGAGAGGAGGAGGAGGAGGAGGAGGAGAGATACTGACTGTCCAGGAGAGGAGGAGGAGGAGGAGGAGGAGAGATACTGACTGTCCAGGAGAGGAGGAGGAGGAGGAGGAGGAGAGATACTGACTGTCCAGGAGAGGAGGAGGAGGAGGGGGAGAGATACTGACTGTCCAGAGAGGAGGAGGGGGAATACGACTGTCCAGGAGAGGAGGAGAGAGGAGAGATACTGACTGTCCAGGAGAGGAGGAGGAGGAGGGAGGAGGAGGAGAGATACTGACTGTCCAGGAGAGGAGAGGAGGAGGAGGAGGAGGAGAGATACTGACTGTCCAGGAGAGGAGGAGGAGGAGGAGGAGGAGGAGGAGAGATACTGACTGTCCAGGAGAGGAGAGGAGGAGGAGGAGGAGGAGGAGAGATACTGACTGTCCAGGAGAGGAGGAGGAGGAGGAGAGATACTGACTGTCCAGGAGAGGAGGAGGAGGAGGAGGAGAGATACTGACTGTCCAGGAGAGGAGGAGGAGGAGGAGGAGAGATACTGACTGTCCAGGAGAGGAGGAGGAGGAGGAGAGATACTGACTGTCCAGGAGAGGAGGAGGAGGAGGAGGAGGAGAGATACTGACTGTCCAGGAGAGGAGGAGGAGGAGGAGGAGGAGAGATACTGACTGTCCAGGAGAGGAGGAGGAGGAGAGATACTGACTGTCCAGGAGAGGAGGAGGAGGAGGAGGAGGAGGAGGAGAGATACTGACTGTCCAGGAGAGGAGGGAGGAGGAGGAGGGAGGAGAGATACTGACTGTCCAGGAGAGGAGGAGGAGGAGGAGGAGGAGAGATACTGACTGTCCAGGAGAGGAGGAGGAGGAGGAGGAGGAGGAGGAGGACCAAGAGGAGGAGGAGGAGGAGGAGAGATACTGACTGTCCAGGAGAGGAGGAGGAGGAGGAGGAGGAGAGATACTGACTGTCCAGGAGAGGAGGAGGAGGAGGAGGAGGAGGAGAGATACTGACTGTCCAGGAGAGGAGGAGGAGGAGGAGGAGGAGAGATACTGACTGTCCAGGAGAGGAGGAGGAGGAGGAGGAGGAGAGATACTGACTGTCCAGGAGAGGAGGAGGAGGAGGAGGAGGAGGAGAGATACTGACTGTCCAGGAGAGGAGGAGGAGGAGGAGGAGGAGAGATACTGACTGTCCAGGAGAGGAGGAGGAGGAGGAGGAGGAGAGATACTGACTGTCCAGGAGAGGAGGAGGAGGAGGAGGAGAGATACTGACTGTCCAGGAGAGGAGGAGGAGGAGGAGGAGGAGAGATACTGACTGTCCAGGAGAGGAGGAGGAGGAGGAGGAGGAGAGATACTGACTGTCCAGGAGAGGAGGAGGGAGAGGAGGAGGAGAAGATACTGACTGTCCAGGAGAGGAGGAGGAGGAGGAGGAGGAGGAGAGATACTGACTGTCCAGGAGAGGAGGAGGAGGAGGAGGAGGAGAGAGATACTGACTGTCCAGGAGAGGAGGAGGAGGAGGGATACTGACTGTCCAGGAGAGGAGGAGGAGGAGGAGGAGGAGAGATACTGACTGTCCAGGAGAGGAGGAGGAGGAGGAGGAGGAGAGATACTGACTGTCCAGGAGAGGAGGAGGAGGAGGAGGAGGAGAGATACTGACTGTCCAGGAGAGGAGGAGGAGGAGGAGGAGGAGGAGGAGGAGAGATACTGACTGTCCAGGAGAGGAGGAGGAGGAGGAGGAGAGATACTGACTGTCCAGGAGAGGAGGAGGAGGAGGAGGAGAGATACTGACTGTCCAGGAGAGGAGGAGGAGGAGGAGGAGGAGGAGGAGAGATACTGACTGTCCAGGAGAGGAGGAGGAGGAGGAGGAGAGATACTGACTGTCCAGGAGAGGAGGAGGAGGAGGAGGAGGAGGAGAGATACTGACTGTCCAGGAGAGGAGGAGGAGGAGGAGGAGGAGGAGGAGGAGAGATACTGACTGTCCAGGAGAGGAGGAGGAGGAGGAGAGATACTGACTGTCCAGGAGAGGAGGAGGAGGAGGAGGAGGAGGAGGAGGAGGAGAGATACTGACTGTCCAGGAGAGGAGGAGGAGGAGGAGGAGGAGGAGAGATACTGACTGTCCAGGAGAGGAGGAGGAGGAGGAGGAGAGATACTGACTGTCCAGGAGAGGAGGAGGAGGAGGAGGAGGAGGAGAGATACTGACTGTCCAGGAGAGGAGGAGGAGGAGGAGGAGGAGGAGGAGGAGGAGAGATACTGACTGTCCAGGAGAGGAGGAGGAGGAGGAGGAGGAGAGATACTGACTGTCCAGGAGAGGAGGAGGAGGAGGAGGAGGAGAGATACTGACTGTCCAGGAGAGGAGGAGGAGGAGGAGGAGGAGGAGGAGAGATACTGACTGTCCAGGAGAGGAGAGAGGAAGAGGAGGAGGAGGAGGAGGAGGAGAAGAGATACTGACTGTCCAGGAGAGGAGAGAGGAAGAGGAGGAGGAGAAGAGATACTGACTGTCCAGGAGAGGAGAGAGGAGGAGGAGGAGGAGGAGGAGGAGGAGGAGAGATACTGACTGTCCAGGAGAGGAGAGAGGAAGAGGAGGAGGAGAAGAGATACTGACTGTCCAGGAGAGGAGAGAGGAAGAGGAGGAGGAGGAGGAGAGATACTGACTGTCCGAGAGAGGAGGAGGAGGAGGAGAGATACTGACTGTCCAGGAGAGGAGGAGAGGAGGAGGAGGAGGAGGAGAGATACTGACTGTCCAGGAGAGGAGGAGGAAGAGGAGAGATACTGACTGTCCAGGAGAGGAGAGAGGAGGAGGAGGAGGAGGAGGAGGAAGAGGAAAGACTGACTGTCCAGGAGTGAAGGGGATGGAGAGAGGAGAGGAGAGGAGGAGAGATACTGACTGTCCAGGAGAGGAGGAGGAGGAGGAGGAGGAGGAGAGATACTGACTGTCCGAGAGAGGAGGAGGAGGAGGAGTAGGAGAGATACTGACTGTCCAGGAGTGAAGAGAGGAGGAGGAGGAGAGATACTGACTGTCCAGGAGAGGAGAGAGGAGGAGGAGGAGGAGGAGGAGAGATACTGACTGTCCAGGAGAAGAGAGAGGAGGAGGAGGAGGAGGAGGAAGAGGAGAGATACTGACTGTCCAGGAGAGGAGAGAGGAAGAGGAGGAGGAAGAGGAGAGATACTGACTGTCCAGGAGAAGAGAGAGGAGGAGGAGGAGGAAGAGGAGA
The DNA here is from genome assembly GCF_905237065.1 of Salmo salar. NCBI lineage: Eukaryota > Metazoa > Chordata > Actinopteri > Salmoniformes > Salmonidae > Salmo > Salmo salar. The sequence goes on along the minus strand of NC_059444.1, from coordinate 100,782,835 downwards.
GATACTGACTGTACAGGAGTGAAAAGAGGAGGAGAGATACTGACTGTCCAGAAGAGGAGGAGGAGGAGGAGGAGAGATACTGACTGTCCAGGAGAGGAGAGAGAGGAGGAGGAGGAGGAGGAGGAGAGATACTGACTGTCCAGGAGAGGAGAGAGGAGGAGGAGGAGGAGAGATACTGACTGTCCAGGAGAGGAGAGAGGAGGAGGAGGAGGAGGAGGAGGAGGAGAGATACTGACTGTCCAGGAGAGGAGAGAGGAAGAGGAGGAGGAGGAGGAGAGATACTGACTGTCCGAGAGAGGAGGAGGAGAGATACTGACTGTCCAGGAGAGGAGGGAGGAGGAGGAGGAGGAGGAGGAGGAGGAGGAGGAGAGATACTGACTGTCCAGGAGAGGGAGGAGGAAGAGGAGAGATACTGACTGTCCAGGAGAGGAGAGAGGAGGAGGAGGAGGAGGAGGAAGAGGAAAGACTGACTGTCCAGAAGTGAAGAGAGGAGGAGGAGGAGGAGGAGAAGAAGAGATACTGACTGTCCAGGAGTGAAGGGGGATGGAGAGAGGAGAGGAGAGGAGGAGAGATACTGACTGTCCAGGAGAGGAGGAGGAGGAGGAGGAGAGATACTGACTGTCCAGGAGAGGAGAGAGGAGGAGGAGGAGGAGGAGTAGGAGAGATACTGACTGTCCAGGAGTGAAGAGAGGAGGAGGAGGAGAGATACTGACTGTCCAGGAGAGGAGAGAGGAGGAGGAGGAGGAGAGATACTGACTGTCCAGGAGAGGAGAGAGGAGGAGGAGTAGGAGAGATACTGACTGTCCAGGAGTGAAGAGAGGAGGAGGAGGAGAGATACTGACTGTCCAGGAGAGGAGAGAGGAGGAGGAGGAGGAGGAGAGATACTGACTGACCAGGAGAAGAGAGAGGAGGAGGAGGAGGAGGAAGAGGAGAGATACTGACTGTCCAGGAGAGGAGAGAGGAAGAGGAGGAGGAAGAGGAGAGATACTGACTGTACAGGAGAAGAGAGAGGAGGAGGAGGAGGAGGAAGAGGAGAGATACTGACTGTACAGGAGTGAAAAGAGGAGGAGAGATACTGACTGTCCAGGAGAGGAGGAGGAGGAGGAGAGATACTGACTTACCAGGAGAAGAGAGAGGAGGAGGAGGAGGAGGAGGAGGAAGAGGAGAGATACTGACTGTCCAGGAGAGGAGAGAGGAAGAGGAGGAGGAAGAGGAGAGATACTGACTGTACAGGAGAAGAGAGAGGAGGAGGAGGAGGAGGAAGAGGAGAGATACTGACTGTACAGGAGTGAAAAGAGGAGGAGAGATACTGACTGTCCAGGAGAGGAGGAGGAGGAGGAGAGATACTGACTGTCCAGGAGAGAGGAGGAGGAGGAGGAGGAGGAGGAGGAGAGATACTGACTGTCCAGGAGAGGAGAGAGGAGGAGGAGGAGGAGGAAGAGGAGAGATACTGACTGTCCAGGAGTGAAGAGAGGAGGAGGAGGAGGAGAGATACTGACTGTCCAGGAGAGGAGGAGGAGGAGGAGGAGGAGGAGAGATACTGACTGTCCAGGAGAGGAGAGAGGAAGAGGAGAGATACTGACTGTCCAGGAGTGAAGGGGATGGAGAGAGGAGGAGGAAGAGAGATCCTGACTGTCCAGGAGAGGAGAGAGGAGGAGGAGGAGGAGGAGGAGAGATACTGACTGTCCAGGAGTGAAGGGGATGTGTGTTGCTCCGTATCCTCTGACCACATCGTTACCAAACGTATCAGGACCGTAGACACTCACTACGATCTGAGGCCCTGGGTAAACAACACACTGTTAGAGCTATGGGATCATCGGATGGGGCCACAGTGTCTTCTGATCCCTCCTGTCTCAGCCTCCAGTATTTATGCTGCAGTAGTTTATGTGTCGGGGGCTAGGGTCAGTCTGTTACATCTGGAGTATTTCTCTTGTCTTATCAGGTGTCCTGTGTGAATTTAAATATGCTCTCTCTAATTCTCTCTTTCTCTCGGAGGACCTGAGCCCTAGGACCATGCCTCAGGACTACCTGGCATGATGACTCCTTGCTGTCCCCAGTCCACCTGGCCGTGCTGCTGCTCCAGTTTCAACTGTTCTGCCTGCGGCTATGGAACCCTGACCTGTTCACCGGACGTGCTTGTTGCACCCTCGACAAGTACTATGATTATTATTATTTGACCATGCTGGTCATTTATGAACATTTTAACATCTTGACCATGTTCTGTTATAATATCCACCCGGCACAGCCAGAAGAGGACTGGCCACCCCTCATAGCCTGGTTCCTCTCTAGGTTTCTTCCTAGGTTTTTGGCCTTTCTAGGGAGTTTTTCCTAGCCACCGTGCTTCTTTCACATGCATTGCTTGCTGTTTGGGGGGTTTTAGGCTGGGTTTCTGTACAGCACTTTGAGATATCAGCTGATGTAAGAAGGGCTATATAAATAAATTTGATTTGAACTGTCTGCTGTGGTAAGAAGGGTGTGTGTGTGTGTGTGTGTGTGTCTCACAGCCTAACGGGTTGGTGCTCTTGAAGGTAATCTCCAGAGGAAAGTTCCAGATCATTCTCTGAGGAGAGTCTCTGCTTTTAGACGTAATCTGAGATATGCCCTCCTCTAGGCCCTGGAAGAGAAGAGAAGAGAAGAGAAGAGAAGAGGCTATTTTAGTAGTTGCTAGCTAGTAAAACAAGTGTATTATTTATGTTATCTATCCACAGTAAGTGAACTTCTCTTCTACATGTTCCAGATGACTCGGGGTCACTCACCGAGGTGGGAGCCCAGTCGTGTCCGTAGACGAAGCAGTATTTACAGTACAGATCATCATACTCTGGAAACTGACAACGCATCAGAGAGAGAATGAGCCGAAAAACAAGTCAACACCACAGTTTTATACAACATGTTTATGCTCACTAAAACAATGACAAGTTAGCCAATATGATCAGCCTCATCTTAGCTAGCTAACGTTAGATGCTTAACTAGTTAAGTTAGCTCGTTACTAACGTTAGATGCTTAGCTAGCTCGTTAATAACGTTAGATGCTTAGCTAGCTCGTTACTAACGTTAGATGTTTAACTAGTTAGCTCGTTACTAACGTTAGATGCTTAGCTAGCTCGTAACTAACGTTAGACGCTTAGCTAGCTCGTTACTAACGTTAGATGCTTAGCTAGCTCGTAACTAACGTTAGATGCTTAGCTAGCTCGTAACTAACGTTAGATGCTTAGCTAGCTCGTTACTAACGTTAGATGCTTAGCTAGCTCGTTACTAACGTTAGATGCTTAGCTTGCTCGTTACTAACGTTAGATGCTTAACTAGCTCGTTACTAACGTTAGCTGCTTAGCTAGTTAGCTCGTTACTAACGTTAGATGTTTAACTAGTTAGCTCGTTACTAACGTTAGATGCTTTACTAGCTAAGTTAGCCGTTAGCTAGCTACGGTACGTCGCTACTCACATTCGCTCCCTCGATCTGTCCGTTAATCATCAACAGAAACACCGATGGGTTGCTGATAGCCATCCCGCTTCATACGATAACTTGACAATATAAAAAGTATAGTAATAAAAAATATTCTAACATGGACTATATAACCGGTATATATATATATAACCGGTAACGTATTGTTCTGTGTTGTGGAGATAAGTAGCTCGCTAAATTAACGTTTAGTTCCATCCACCCCCGTTGCTAGGACGCTTTGCCTACGGCTAGTCGTGAGGGCCAAACTAGATCCGGTCAAGTTGATGATAAAGCGTTTTAGTAAATAAACTGTCCACTAGATGATAGTCTTGGACAAGTTTTAATGTGTTATTGTCACATGCAGACGCCTTTCTTACGAGTTCATTTCCCAACAATACAGTAATCAATATATAGTACTATAAAGTAGAACAAAAACACATGAGAAATAGAAATAAAAACACAAGAAAGTAAGTAAGCTATATACAGGATCAGTACCATATTAACAATGTACAAGGATACTGGAGTGATGGAGGTAGATATGTATAGGGGGAAGGAGACAGGGATACTGGAGTGATGGAGGTAGATATGTATAGGGGGAAGGAGACAGGGATACTGGAGTGATGGAGGTAGATATGTATAGGGAACAGGGATACTGGAGTGATGGAGGTAGATATGTATAGGGGACAGGGATACTGGAGTGATGGAGGTAGATATGTATAGGGGGAAGGGGACAGGGATACTGGAGTGATGGAGGTAGATATGTATAGGGGACAGGGATACTGGAGTGATGGAGGTAGATATGTATAGGGGGAAGGGGACAGGGATACTGGAGTGATGGAGGTAGATATGTATAGGGGTAAGGAGACAGGGATACTGGAGTGATGGAGGTAGATATGTATAGGGGGACGGAGACAGGGATACTGGAGTGATGGAGGTAGATATGTATAGGGGGAAGGGGACAGGGATACTGTAGTGATGGAGGTAGATATGTATAGGGGGAAGGGAACAGGGATACTGGAGGGATGGAGGTAGATATGTATAGGGGTAAGGAGACAGGGATACTGGAGTGATGGAGGTAGATATGTATAGGGGGAAGGGGACAGGGATACTGGAGTGATGGAGGTAGATATGTATAGGGGTAAGGAGACAGGGATACTGGAGTGATGGAGGTAGATATGTATAGGGGGAAGGAGACTAGGCATCAGGATTGTATGAGAGGGTGTGTGTGTGTAGTCGGTATGAACGTGTGTGTGTGTGTTGTGTGTGCGTGAGCAAATTAAATGTGTGTGTTGGAGTGTCAGAGTCCTGGTAGTGTGCATAGAGGCATTTAAAGAATGTAATAAGATAGTCCTGTAGTCATTCTGTTAGGAGATAGTCCTGTAGTCATTCTGTTAGGAGATAGTCCTGTAGTCATTCTGTTAGGAGATAGTCCTGTAGTCATTCTGTTAGGAGATAGTCCTGTAGTCATTCTGTTAGGAGATAGTCCTGTAGTCATTCTGTTAGGAGATAGTCCTGTAGTCATTCTGTTAGGAGATAGTCCTGTAGTCATTCTGTTAGGAGATAGTCCTGTAGTCATTCTGTTAGGAGATAGTCCTGTAGTCATTCTGTTAGGAGATAGTCCTGTAGTCATTCTGTTAGGAGATAGTCCTGTAGTCATTCTGTTAGGAGATAGTCCTGTAGCCATTCTGTTAGGAGATAGTCCTGTAGTCATTCTGTTAGGAGATAGTCCTGTAGTCATTCTGTTAGGAGATAGTCCTGTAGCCATTCTGTTAGGGAGATAGTCCTGTAGTCATTCTGTTAGGAGATAGTCCTGTAGTCATTCTGTTAGGAGATAGTCCTGTAGTCATTCTGTTAGGAGATAGTCCTGTAGTCATTCTGTTAGGAGATAGTCCTGTAGTCATTCTGTTAGGAGATAGTCCTGTAGTCATTCTGTTAGGAGATAGTCCTGTAGTCATTCTGTTAGGAGATAGTCCTGTAGTCATTCTGTTAGGAGATAGTCCTGTAGTCATTCTGTTAGGAGATAGTCCTGTAGCCATTCTGTTAGGAGATAGTCCTGTAGTCATTCTGTTAGGAGATAGTCCTGTAGTCATTCTGTTAGGAGATAGTCCTGTAGCCATTCTGTTAGGAGATAGTCCTGTAGTCATTCTGTTAGGGAGATAGTCCTGTAGTCATTCTGTTAGGAGATAGTCCTGTAGTCATTCTGTTAGGAGATAGTCCTGTAGTCATTCTGTTAGGAGATAGTCCTGTAGTCATTCTGTTAGGAGATAGTCCTGTAGTCATTCTGTTAGGAGATAGTCCTGTAGTCATTCTGTTAGGAGATAGTCCTGTAGTCATTCTGTTAGGAGATAGTCCTGTAGTCATTCTGTTAGGAGATAGTCCTGTAGTCATTCTGTTAGGAGATAGTCCTGTAGTCATTCTGTTAGGAGATAGTCCTGTAGTCATTCTGTTAGGAGATAGTCCTGTAGTCATTCTGTTAGGAGATAGTCCTGTAGTCATTCTGTTAGGAGATAGTCCTGTAGCCATTCTGTTAGGAGATAGTCCTGTAGTCATTCTGTTAGGAGATAGTCCTGTAGTCATTCTGTTAGCTATTGATCCGTCTCACGGCTTGGGGATAGAAGCTGTTCAGGAGCCTGTTGGTGTCAAACTTGATGCACCGGTACCGCTTGCCGTGCGGAAGCAGAGAGAACATTCTATGTACTGGATGGTTGCAGTCTGTAACAATTTTCCGGGCCTTCCTTTCACACCGCCTGGCATAGAGGTCCTGGATGGCAGGGAGCTCGGCCCCAGTGATGTACTGGGCCGTCCGCACCACCCTCTATAGCGCCATGCGATTAAGGGCGGTGCAGTTGCCATACCAGGCGGTGATGCAGCCAGTCAAGAGGCTCTCAATGGTGCAGCTGTAGAAGTTTTTTTGAGAGCGAATACCAAATCTTTTTCACCTCCTCAAGGCTCTGTCGCTCCTTCTTCACAACTGTGTGTGTGTGTGTGTGTGTGTGTGTGTGTGTGTGTGTGTGTGTGTGTGTGTGTGTGTGTGTGTGTGTGTGTGTGTGTGTGTGTGTGGACCATTTTAAGTCCTTAGTGATTTGGAGCCCCGAGGAAGTTGAAGCTCTTGACCCGCTCCGCTGCAGCCCCGTCGATGTGGAAAGGGCCCACCCCCCTCCCTCCGTTTCCTGTCGTCCACAATCAGCTTCTTGGTCTCACTGACGTTAAAGGAGAGGTTGTTGTCCCGGCACCACACCGCCAGGTCACTGACCTCCTCCCCGTAGGCTGTGTCGTCGCTGGTGAACAGGCCTGCCACCGTCGTGTCGTCAGAAAACTTGATGATGGTGTTGGAGTCCGTGCGTGGCCACGCAGTCGTGGATGAACGGGGGGTACATGAGGGGACTGACCACACACCTCTGAGGGTCCCCAGTGTTGAGGGTCAGCTTGGCGGAGGTGATGTTACCTACCCTCACCACCTGGTGCCGGCCAGTCAGGAAGTCCAGGATCCAGTTCAGCAGAGAGAGGTGTTCAGACCCAGGGTCCTTAGCTTGGTGACGAGCTTGGGAAGGAACAATTTGTGTTGAACGCTGAGCTGTAGTCAATGAACATTCTCACAGAGGTGTTCCTCTTATCTGGGTGGGTGAGGGTGCTGTGGAGAGATTGTGTCGTCATTGATTTATTGATTGAATTTATTTGACAATTTGTAAAATCAATACATTAGGTCGTTCCAGCTGGTGACGCCTCCACACACAATTTAAGAACATTTAGGAAGGATAACATGATAAAGATTAAAAGCTTATTTCCATTGTGGTCCTTTTGAAGAGGTAAACAGGAAGTGGGAAAGAGGTAAACAGGAAGTGGCAAAGAGGTAAACAGGAAGTGGGAAAGTGATAAACAGGAAGAGGTAAAGGGGGAATACAACAAGGTTAGGCGCCGATTGTAATGACAACAGACAATGATAGACACAATTGTTGTTTGTTTCACAACATCTGATAATTAATACAATTTCCTTTCCTAATAAACAACTATGGTACATCTTCCTTGTCTCACAAACCCTTAAATATATAAACAATCAATCCCTAATAAATATATACATACAAGACAATCTCATTATAATAAACAACAGGCCCCAAAAAGGCAGACCATATGCTATCCAGGGCATTTCCTTCTCTGCCACCTACTTTAAATCTTACCACTCCCTTTTCAGATATGCTACTATTCAGCCATATGTCTTTCTCTCTTTCTGTCTTTCTCTCGGAGGACCTGAGCCCTAGGACCATGCCTCAGGACTACCTGGTATGATGACTCCTTGCTGTCCCCAGTCCACCTGGCCGTGCTGCTGCTCCAGTTTCAACTGTTCTGCCTGCGGCTATGGAACCCTGACCTGTTCACCGGACGTGCTTGTTGCACCCTCGACAACTACTCTGATTATTATTATTTGACCATGCTGGTCATTTATGAACATTTTAACATCTTGACCATGTTCTGTTATAATATCCACCCGGCACAGCCAGAAGAGGACTGGCCACCCCTCATAGCCTGGTTCCTCTCTAGGTTTCTTCCTAGGTTTTTGGCCTTTCTAGGGAGTTTTTCAGTTTTTTCAGTTTGACTCCTCCTAGTTAAATAGTTATGGTTAACCCTCACTAAGTTAAAATAGTTACATAAGTACCTAGGGGATCCGTACTGTGGACAATCTGATGTACAAGACGCCATTTTTATCTGAGCGACTCTCTCTCTCCTCTACTTTAAGTCATCTAAAGGCTTTCAACGTGGGAGAATAGTCAAGATGTTTAAGAATATAATCCTGATTTTAATTTGTTCTGAGATGTCTGCAATTCATTTTTATTATCTTTGGGTGGGGCACTATTGTACCAGGAAGACTGGCACCCGAACAGGAAGAGTGGCACCGAACAGGAAGAGTGACACCGAACAGGAAGAGTGACACTGAACAGGAAGAGTGACACCGAACGGGAAAGACTGGCACCGAACGGGAAAGACTGGCACCGAACAGGAAAGACTGGCACCGAACGGGAAAGACTGGCACCGAACGGGAAAGACTGGCACCGAACGGGAAAGACTGGCACCGAACGGGAAAGACTGGCACCGAACAAGAGCCTCTGCCAATGTCCCCATTGCATTCTTATCCAGATATTTGGAGGTTTTAGCCAGGAACCAAATTGTATGGTTCCCTTTGGAGAGAATATTTTGTGCCATGCTTTCCCCTGTCAGTTAGTTATCTAGCACACATCCAAGATAATTACCATCCAAGATAATTACCATCCAAGATAATTACCATCCAAGATGCTTACCATCCAAGATGCTTACCATCCAAGATAATTACCATCCAAGATAATTACCATCCAAAATACTTAACATCCAAGATACTTAACATCCAAGATACTTACCATCCAAGATACTTACCATCCAAGATACTTACCATCCAAGATACTTACCATCCAAGATACTTACCATCCAAGATACTTAACATCCAAGATACTTAACATCCAAGATACTTACCATCCAAGATACTTACCATCCAAGATACTTAACATCCAAGATGCTTAACATCCAAGATGCTTACCATCCAAGATGCTTACCATCCAAGATGCTTACCATCCAAGATGCTTACCATCCAAGATACTTACATCCAAGATAATTACCATACAAGATACTTACCATACAATATACTTAACATCCAAGATACTTAACATCCAAGATACTTAACATTCAAGATAATTACCATCCAAGATAAAGATAATTACCATCCAAGATACTTACCATCCAAAATACTTAACATCCAAGATAATTACCATCCAAGATACTTACCATCCAAGATACTTAACATCCAAAATACTTAACATCCAAGATACTTAACATCCAAGATACTTACCATCCAAGATACTTACCATCCAAGATACTTAACATCCAAGATACTTAACATCCAAGATGCTTACCATCCAAGATGCTTACCATCCAAGATGCTTACCATCCAAGATGCTTACCATCCAAGATACTTACATCCAAGATAATTACCATACAATATACTTAACATCCAAGATACTTAACATTCAAGATACTTAACATCCAAGATACTTACCATCCAAGATAAAGATAATTACCATCCAAGATACTTACCATCCAAGATACTTACCATCCAAGATACTTACCATCCAAGATACTTAACATCCAAGATACTTACCATCCAAGATACTTAACATCCAAGATGCTTACCATCCAAGATGCTTACCATCCAAGATACTTACATCCAAGATAATTACCATACAAGATACTTACCATACAATATACTTAACATCCAAGATACTTAACATTCAAGATAATTACCATCCAAGATAATTACCATCCAAGATAATTACCATCCAAGATACTTAACATCCAAAATACTTAACATCCAAGATAATTACCATCCAAGATACTTACCATCCAAGATACTTAACATCCAAAATACTTAACATCCAAGATACTTACCATCCAAGATACTTACCATCCAAGATACTTAACATCCAAGATGCTTACCATCCAAGATGCTTACCATCCAAGATGCTTACCATCCAAGATGCTTACCATCCAAGATAATTACCATACAAGATACTTACCATACAATATACTTAACATCCAAGATACTTAACATTCAAGATAATTACCATCCAAGATAATTACCATCCAAGATACTTACCATCCAAGATACTTAACATCCAAAATACTTAACATCCAAAATACTTACCATCCAAGATGCTTACCATCCAAGATAATTACCATCCAAGATAATTACCATCCAAGATACTTAACATCCAAGATATTTAACAGAGTATTTTGCTGCGACTACTATGTCACCTACTGCCACCTTTTAAAAAACCTGGGGATTTCCTCCTGTTTTACTTTGGACCCAAACAAGATGGACTCTTGTTTTTCCCCAAGGTGAAGTGACAGCTTATTGTGTATATAACCATTTACTGACATTCAGAAGTTCAGCACTGAGGATTTTTCAACCACATTTTTGTCTTGGTGGGAAACCAACAGAATTCATCTGCATTTAAGAAAAAGACAAGCAGGGTCCGATAATAATAATCACAGTGGTTGTAGAGGTCAGCACCTCAGGAGTAAATGTCAGTTGGCTTTTAATAGCCGAGCATTCAGAGGTCAGGACAGCAGGTGAGAGAGAAAGAGAGGGAGGGAAAGAGAGAGAGGGAGAGAGATGAAAACAGCAGGTCCGGGACAAAGTTGCATTTCCGGTGAACAGGTCAGGGTTGCATAGACGCAGGCAGAACAGTTGAAACTGGAGCAGCAGCACGGCCAGGTGGACTGGGGTCAGCAAGGAGTCATCAGGTCAGGTAGTCCTGAGGCATGGTCCTAGGGCTCAGGTCCTCAGAGAGAGAGAGAGAGAGAGAATTAGAGAGAGCATACTTCAATTCATACAGGACACCGGATAAGACAGGAGAAATACTCCAGATATAACAGACTGACCCTAGCCCCCCGACACAAACTACTGCAGC
>NC_059444.1:100739404-100766904 GCF_905237065.1 Salmo salar | reverse complement strand
TAACTGGTACTGTAGAATCTGGTACTGTATAACTGGTACTGTAGAATCTAGTACTGTAGAATCTGGTACTGTAGAATCTGGTACTGTAGAATCTAGTACTGTATATCTGATACTATAGAATCTAGTACTGTAGAATCTGGTACTGTATAACTGGTACTGTAGAATCTGGTACTGTAGAATCGGTACTGTAGAATCTAGTACTGTAGAATCTAGTACTGTATAACTGGTACTGTAGAATCTGGTACTGTAGAATCTAGTACTGTATATCTGGTACTGTAGAATCTAGTACTGTATAACTGGTACTGTAGAATCTAGTACTGTAGAATCTAGTACTGTATAACTGGTACTGTAGAATCTAGTACTGTATAACTGGTACTGTAGAATCTGGTACTGTAGAATCTAGTACTGTATATCTGGTACTGTAGAATCTAGTACTGTATAACTGGTACTGTAGAATCTAGTACTGTAGAATCTAGTACTGTATATCTGGTACTGTAGAATCTGGTACTGTAGAATCTGGTACTGTAGAATCTGGTACTGTGGAATCTAGTACTGTATAACTGGTACTGTAGACCTGGTACTGTAGAATCTGGTACTGTAGAATCTGGTACTGTAGAATTTAGTACTGTATATCTGGTACTGTAGAACTGGTACTGTAGAATCTAGTACTGTATATCTGATACTGTAGAATCTAGTACTGTAGAATCTGGTACTGTATAACTGGTACTGTAGAATCTGGTACTGTATAACTGGTACTGTATAACTGGTACTGTATAACTGGTACTGTAGAATCTAGTACTGTATAACTGGTACTGTAGAATCTGGTACTGTATAACTGGTACTGTAGAATCTGGTACTGTATAACTGGTACTGTATAACTGGTACTGTAGAATCTGGTACTGTAGAATCTGGTACTGTAGAATCTGGTACTGTAGAATCTAGTACTGTATATCTGGTACTGTAGAATCTGGTACTGTAGAATCTAGTACTGTAGAATCTAGTACTGTAGAACTGGTACTGTAGAATCTGGTACTGTAGAATCTGGTACTGTAGAATCTGGTACTGTGGAATCTAGTACTGTATAACTGGTACTGTAGACCTGGTACTGTAGAATCTGGTACTGTAGAATCTGGTACTGTAGAATCTAGTACTGTATATCTGATACTGTAGAATCTAGTACTGTAGAATCTGGTACTGTAGAATCTGGTACTGTAGAATCTAGTACTGTATAACTGGTACTGTAGAATCTAGTACTGTAGAATCTAGTACTGTATAACTGGTACTGTAGAATCTGGTACTGTAGAATCTAGTACTGTATATCTGGTACTGTAGAATCTAGTACTGTATAACTGGTACTGTAGAATCTAGTATTGTAGAATCTAGTACTGTATAACTGGTACTGTAGAATCTAGTACTGTATAACTGGTACTGTAGAATCTGGTACTGTAGAATCTAGTACTGTATATCTGGTACTGTAGAATCTAGTACTGTATAACTGGTACTGTAGAATCTAGTACTGTAGAATCTAGTACTGTATATCTGGTACTGTAGAATCTGGTACTGTAGAATCTGGTACTGTAGAATCTGGTACTGTGGAATCTAGTACTGTATAACTGGTACTGTAGACCTGGTACTGTAGAATCTGGTACTGTAGAATCTGGTACTGTAGAATTTAGTACTGTATATCTGGTACTGTAGAACTGGTACTGTAGAATCTAGTACTGTATATCTGGAACTGTAAAACTGGTACTGTAGAATCTGGTACTGTAGAATCTGGTACTGTAGAATCTGGTACTGTATAACTGGTACTGTATAACTGGTACTGTATAACTGGTACTGTAGAATCTGGTACTGTAGAATCTGGTACTGTATAACTGGTACTGTATAACTGGTACTGTAGAATCTGGTACTGTATAACTGGTACTGTATAACTGGTACTGTAGAATCTGGTACTGTAGAATCTGGTACTTTAGAATCTAGTACTGTATATCTGGTACTGTAGAATCTGGTACTGTAGAATCTAGTACTGTAGAATCTAGTACTGTAGAACTGGTACTGTAGAATCTGGTACAGTAGAATCTAGTACTGTATATCTGGTACTGTAGAATCTGGTACTGTAGAATCTAGTACTGTATAACTGGTAATGTAGAATCTAGTACTGTAGAATCTAGTACTGTATAACTGGTACTGTAGAATCTAGTACTGTATAACTGATACTGTAGAATCTAGTACTGTATAACTGGTACTGTAGAATCTGGTACTGTAGAATCTGGTACTGTGGAATCTAGTACTGTATAACTGGTACTGTAGAATCTGGTACTGTAGAATCTAGTACTGTATATCTGGTACTGTAGAATCTAGTACTGTATATCTGGTACTGTAGAATCTAGTACTGTATAACTGGTACTGTAGAATCTGGTACTGTAGAATCTAGTACTGTATAACTGGTACTGTAGAATCTGGTACTGTAGAATCTGGTACTGTATGACTGGTACTGTATGACTGGTACTGTATGACTGGTACTGTATGACTGGTACTGTAGAATCTGGTACTGCAGAATCTGGTACTGTATAGCTGGTATTGTATAACTGGTACTGTATGACTGGTACTGTAGAATCTGGTACTGTAAAACTGGTACTGTATATCTGGTACTGTATAACTGGTACTGTAGATCTGGTACTGAAGAATCTGATACTGTAGAATCTGGTACTGTAGAATCTGGTACTGTATAACTGGTACTGTAGAATCTGGTACTGTAGAATCTGGTACTGTAGAATCTGGTACTGTATAACTGGTACTGTAGAATCTAGTACTGTATAACTGGTACTGTAGAATCTGGTACTGTAGAATCTGGTACTGTAGAATCTAGTACTGTATATCTGATACTATAGAATCTAGTACTGTAGAATCTGGTACTGTATAACTGGTACTGTAGAATCTGGTACTGTAGAATCGGTACTGTAGAATCTAGTACTGTAGAATCTAGTACTGTATAACTGGTACTGTAGAATCTGGTACTGTAGAATCTAGTACTGTATATCTGGTACTGTAGAATCTAGTACTGTATAACTGGTACTGTAGAATCTAGTACTGTAGAATCTAGTACTGTATAACTGGTACTGTAGAATCTAGTACTGTATAACTAGTACTGTAGAATCTGGTACTGTAGAATCTAGTACTGTATATCTGGTACTGTAGAATCTAGTACTGTATAACTGGTACTGTAGAATCTAGTACTGCAGAATCTAGTACTGTATATCTGTTACTGTAGAATCTGGTACTGTAGAATCTGGTACTGTAGAATCTGGTACTGTGGAATCTAGTACTGTATAACTGGTACTGTAGACCTGGTACTGTAGAATCTGGTACTGTAGAATCTGGTACTGTAGAATTTAGTACTGTATATCTGGTACTGTAGAACTGGTACTGTAGAATCTAGTACTGTATATCTGATACTGTAGAATCTAGTACTGTAGAATCTGGTACTGTATAACTGGTACTGTAGAATCTGGTACTGTATAACTGGTACTGTATAACTGGTACTGTATAACTGGTACTGTATAACTGGTACTGTAGAATCTAGTACTGTATAACTGGTACTGTAGAATCTGGTACTGTATAACTGGTACTGTATAACTGGTACTGTAGAATCTGGTACTGTATAACTGGTACTGTATAACTGGTACTGTAGAATCTGGTACTGTAGAATCTAGTACTGTAGAATCTAGTACTGTATATCTGGTACTGTAGAATCTGGTACTGTAGAATCTAGTACTGTAGAATCTAGTACTGTAGAACTGGTACTGTAGAATCTGGTACTGTAGAATCTGGTACTGTGGAATCTAGTAGTGTATAACTGGTACTGTAGACCTGGTACTGTAGAATCTGGTACTGTAGAATCTGGTACTGTAGAATCTAGTACTGTATATCTGATACTGTAGAATCTAGTACTGTAGAATCTGGTACTGTAGAATCTGGTACTGTAGAATCTAGTACTGTATAACTGGTACTGTAGAATCTAGTACTGTAGAATCTAGTACTGTATAACTGGTACTGTAGAATCTGGTACTGTAGAATCTAGTACTGTATATCTGGTACTGTAGAATCTAGTACTGTATAACTGGTACTGTAGAATCTAGTATTGTAGAATCTAGTACTGTAGAATCTAGTACTGTATAACTGGTACTGTAGAATCTGGTACTGTAGAATCTAGTACTGTATATCTGGTACTGTAGAATCTAGTACTGTATAACTGGTACTGTAGAATCTAGTATTGTAGAATCTAGTACTGTATAACTGGTACTGTGGAATCTAGTACTGTATAACTGGTACTGTAGACCTGGTACTGTAGAATCTGGTACTGTAGAATCTGGTACTGTAGAATTTAGTACTGTATATCTGGTACTGTAGAACTGGTACTGTAGAATCTAGTACTGTATATCTGGAACTGTAAAACTGGTACTGTAGAATCTGGTACTGTAGAATCTGGTACTGTAGAATCTGGTACTGTATAACTGGTACTGTATAACTGGTACTGTAGAATCTAGTACTGTATAACTGGTACTGTAGAATCTGGTACTGTATAACTGGTACTGTATAACTGGTACTGTAGAATCTGGTACTGTATAACTGGTACTGTATAACTGGTACTGTAGAATCTGGTACTGTAGAATCTGGTACTTTAGAATCTAGTACTGTATATCTGGTACTGTAGAATCTGGTACTGTAGAATCTAGTACTGTAGAATCTAGTACTGTAGAACTGGTACTGTAGAATCTGGTACAGTAGAATCTAGTACTGTATATCTGGTACTGTAGAATCTGGTACTGTAGAATCTAGTACTGTATAACTGGTAATGTAGAATCTAGTACTGTAGAATCTAGTACTGTATAACTGGTACTGTAGAATCTAGTACTGTATAACTGGTACTGTAGAATCTAGTACTGTATAACTGGTACTGTAGAATCTGGTACTGTAGAATCTGGTACTGTGGAATCTAGTACTGTATAACTGGTACTGTAGAATCTTGTACTGTAGAATCTAGTACTGTATATCTGGTACTGTAGAATCTAGTACTGTATATCTGGTACTGTAGAATCTAGTACTGTATAACTGGTACTGTAGAATCTGGTACTGTAGAATCTAGTACTGTATAACTGGTACTGTAGAATCTGGTACTGTAGAATCTAGTACTGTATAACTGGTACTGTAGAATCTAGTATTGTAGAATCTAGTACTGTATAACTGGTACTGTGGAATCTAGTACTGTATAACTGGTACTGTAGACCTGGTACTGTAGAATCTGGTACTGTAGAATCTGGTACTGTAGAATTTAGTACTGTATATCTGGTACTGTAGAACTGGTACTGTAGAATCTAGTACTGTATATCTGGAACTGTAAAACTGGTACTGTAGAATCTGGTACTGTAGAATCTGGTACTGTAGAATCTGGTACTGTATAACTGGTACTGTATAACTGGTACTGTAGAATCTAGTACTGTATAACTGGTACTGTAGAATCTGGTACTGTATAACTGGTACTGTATAACTGGTACTGTAGAATCTGGTACTGTATAACTGGTACTGTATAACTGGTACTGTAGAATCTGGTACTGTAGAATCTGGTACTTTAGAATCTAGTACTGTATATCTGGTACTGTAGAATCTGGTACTGTAGAATCTAGTACTGTAGAATCTAGTACTGTAGAACTGGTACTGTAGAATCTGGTACAGTAGAATCTAGTACTGTATATCTGGTACTGTAGAATCTGGTACTGTAGAATCTAGTACTGTATAACTGGTAATGTAGAATCTAGTACTGTAGAATCTAGTACTGTATAACTGGTACTGTAGAATCTAGTACTGTATAACTGGTACTGTAGAATCTAGTACTGTATAACTGGTACTGTAGAATCTGGTACTGTAGAATCTGGTACTGTGGAATCTAGTACTGTATAACTGGTACTGTAGAATCTTGTACTGTAGAATCTAGTACTGTATATCTGGTACTGTAGAATCTAGTACTGTATATCTGGTACTGTAGAATCTAGTACTGTATAACTGGTATTGTAGAATCTGGTACTGTAGAATCTAGTACTGTATAACTGGTACTGTAGAATCTGGTACTGTAGAATCTGGTACTGTATGACTGGTACTGTATGACTGGTACTGTAGAATCTGGTACTGCAGAATCTGGTACTGTATAGCTGGTATTGTATAACTGGTACTGTATGACTGGTACTGTAGAATCTGGTACTGTAAAACTGGTACTGTATATCTGGTACTGTATAACTGGTACTGTAGATCTGGTACTGAAGAATCTGATACTGTAGAATCTGGTACTGTAGAATCTGGTACTGTATAACTGGTACTGTAGAATCTGGTACTGTAGAATCTGGTACTGTAGAATCTGGTACTGTATAACTGGTACTGTAGAATCTAGTACTGTATAACTGGTACTGTAGAATCTGGTACTGTAGAATCTGGTACTGTAGAATCTAGTACTGTATATCTGATACTATAGAATCTAGTACTGTAGAATCTGGTACTGTATAACTGGTACTGTAGAATCTGGTACTGTAGAATCGGTACTGTAGAATCTAGTACTGTAGAATCTAGTACTGTATAACTGGTACTGTAGAATCTGGTACTGTAGAATCTAGTACTGTATATCTGGTACTGTAGAATCTAGTACTGTATAACTGGTACTGTAGAATCTAGTACTGTAGAATCTAGTACTGTATAACTGGTACTGTAGAATCTAGTACTGTATAACTGGTACTGTAGAATCTGGTACTGTAGAATCTAGTACTGTATATCTGGTACTGTAGAATCTAGTACTGTATAACTGGTACTGTAGAATCTAGTACTGTAGAATCTAGTACTGTATATCTGGTACTGTAGAATCTGGTACTGTAGAATCTGGTACTGTAGAATCTGGTACTGTGGAATCTAGTACTGTATAACTGGTACTGTAGACCTGGTACTGTAGAATCTGGTACTGTAGAATTTAGTACTGTATATCTGGTACTGTAGAACTGGTACTGTAGAATCTAGTACTGTATATCTGATACTGTAGAATCTAGTACTGTAGAATCTGGTACTGTATAACTGGTACTGTAGAATCTGGTACTGTATAACTGGTACTGTATAACTGGTACTGTATAACTGGTACTGTAGAATCTAGTACTGTATAACTGGTACTGTAGAATCTGGTACTGTATAACTGGTACTGTAGAATCTGGTACTGTATAACTGGTACTGTATAACTGGTACTGTAGAATCTGGTACTGTAGAATCTGGTACTGTAGAATCTGGTACTGTAGAATCTAGTACTGTATATCTGGTACTGTAGAATCTGGTACTGTAGAATCTAGTACTGTAGAATCTAGTACTGTAGAACTGGTACTGTAGAATCTGGTACTGTAGAATCTGGTACTGTAGAATCTGGTACTGTGGAATCTAGTACTGTATAACTGGTACTGTAGACCTGGTACTGTAGAATCTGGTACTGTAGAATCTGGTACTGTAGAATCTAGTACTGTATATCTGATACTGTAGAATCTAGTACTGTAGAATCTGGTACTGTAGAATCTGGTACTGTAGAATCTAGTACTGTATAACTGGTACTGTAGAATCTAGTACTGTAGAATCTAGTACTGTATAACTGGTACTGTAGAATCTGGTACTGTAGAATCTAGTACTGTATATCTGGTACTGTAGAATCTAGTACTGTATAACTGGTACTGTAGAATCTAGTATTGTAGAATCTAGTACTGTATAACTGGTACTGTAGAATCTAGTACTGTATAACTGGTACTGTAGAATCTGGTACTGTAGAATCTAGTACTGTATATCTGGTACTGTAGAATCTAGTACTGTATAACTGGTACTGTAGAATCTAGTACTGTAGAATCTAGTACTGTAT
Source organism: Salmo salar (assembly GCF_905237065.1). Classification (NCBI taxonomy): domain Eukaryota; kingdom Metazoa; phylum Chordata; class Actinopteri; order Salmoniformes; family Salmonidae; genus Salmo; species Salmo salar. The sequence continues at coordinate 100,758,977 of NC_059444.1, read as the reverse complement.
ATCTGGTACTGTAGAATCTGGTACTGTAGAATCTGGTACTGTAGAATCTGGTACTGTGGAATCTAGTACTGTATAACTGGTACTGTAGACCTGGTACTGTAGAATCTGGTACTGTAGAATCTGGTACTGTAGAATTTAGTACTGTATATCTGGTACTGTAGAACTGGTACTGTAGAATCTAGTACTGTATATCTGGAACTGTAAAACTGGTACTGTAGAATCTGGTACTGTAGAATCTGGTACTGTAGAATCTGGTACTGTATAACTGGTACTGTATAACTGGTACTGTATAACTGGTACTGTATAACTGGTACTGTAGAATCTGGTACTGTATAACTGGTACTGTATAACTGGTACTGTAGAATCTGGTACTGTATAACTGGTACTGTATAACTGGTACTGTAGAATCTGGTACTGTAGAATCTGGTACTTTAGAATCTAGTACTGTATATCTGGTACTGTAGAATCTGGTACTGTAGAATCTAGTACTGTAGAATCTAGTACTGTAGAACTGGTACTGTAGAATCTGGTACAGTAGAATCTAGTACTGTATATCTGGTACTGTAGAATCTGGTACTGTAGAATCTAGTACTGTATAACTGGTAATGTAGAATCTAGTACTGTAGAATCTAGTACTGTATAACTGGTACTGTAGAATCTAGTACTGTATAACTGGTACTGTAGAATCTAGTACTGTATAACTGGTACTGTAGAATCTGGTACTGTAGAATCTGGTACTGTGGAATCTAGTACTGTATAACTGGTACTGTAGAATCTGGTACTGTAGAATCTAGTACTGTATATCTGGTACTGTAGAATCTAGTACTGTATATCTGGTACTGTAGAATCTAGTACTGTATAACTGGTACTGTAGAATCTGGTACTGTAGAATCTAGTACTGTATAACTGGTACTGTAGAATCTGGTACTGTAGAATCTGGTACTGTATGACTGGTACTGTATGACTGGTACTGTATGACTGGTACTGTATGACTGGTACTGTAGAATCTGGTACTGCAGAATCTGGTACTGTATAGCTGGTATTGTATAACTGGTACTGTATGACTGGTACTGTAGAATCTGGTACTGTAAAACTGGTACTGTATATCTGGTACTGTATAACTGGTACTGTAGATCTGGTACTGAAGAATCTGATACTGTAGAATCTGGTACTGTAGAATCTGGTACTGTATAACTGGTACTGTAGAATCTGGTACTGTAGAATCTGGTACTGTAGAATCTGGTACTGTATAACTGGTACTGTAGAATCTAGTACTGTATAACTGGTACTGTAGAATCTGGTACTGTAGAATCTGGTACTGTAGAATCTAGTACTGTATATCTGATACTATAGAATCTAGTACTGTAGAATCTGGTACTGTATAACTGGTACTGTAGAATCTGGTACTGTAGAATCGGTACTGTAGAATCTAGTACTGTAGAATCTAGTACTGTATAACTGGTACTGTAGAATCTGGTACTGTAGAATCTAGTACTGTATATCTGGTACTGTAGAATCTAGTACTGTATAACTGGTACTGTAGAATCTAGTACTGTAGAATCTAGTACTGTATAACTGGTACTGTAGAATCTAGTACTGTATAACTAGTACTGTAGAATCTGGTACTGTAGAATCTAGTACTGTATATCTGGTACTGTAGAATCTAGTACTGTATAACTGGTACTGTAGAATCTAGTACTGTAGAATCTAGTACTGTATATCTGTTACTGTAGAATCTGGTACTGTAGAATCTGGTACTGTAGAATCTGGTACTGTGGAATCTAGTACTGTATAACTGGTACTGTAGACCTGGTACTGTAGAATCTGGTACTGTAGAATCTGGTACTGTAGAATTTAGTACTGTATATCTGGTACTGTAGAACTGGTACTGTAGAATCTAGTACTGTATATCTGATACTGTAGAATCTAGTACTGTAGAATCTGGTACTGTATAACTGGTACTGTAGAATCTGGTACTGTATAACTGGTACTGTATAACTGGTACTGTATAACTGGTACTGTATAACTGGTACTGTAGAATCTAGTACTGTATAACTGGTACTGTAGAATCTGGTACTGTATAACTGGTACTGTATAACTGGTACTGTAGAATCTGGTACTGTATAACTGGTACTGTATAACTGGTACTGTAGAATCTGGTACTGTAGAATCTAGTACTGTAGAATCTAGTACTGTATATCTGGTACTGTAGAATCTGGTACTGTAGAATCTAGTACTGTAGAATCTAGTACTGTAGAACTGGTACTGTAGAATCTGGTACTGTAGAATCTGGTACTGTGGAATCTAGTAGTGTATAACTGGTACTGTAGACCTGGTACTGTAGAATCTGGTACTGTAGAATCTGGTACTGTAGAATCTAGTACTGTATATCTGATACTGTAGAATCTAGTACTGTAGAATCTGGTACTGTAGAATCTGGTACTGTAGAATCTAGTACTGTATAACTGGTACTGTAGAATCTAGTACTGTAGAATCTAGTACTGTATAACTGGTACTGTAGAATCTGGTACTGTAGAATCTAGTACTGTATATCTGGTACTGTAGAATCTAGTACTGTATAACTGGTACTGTAGAATCTAGTATTGTAGAATCTAGTACTGTAGAATCTAGTACTGTATAACTGGTACTGTAGAATCTGGTACTGTAGAATCTAGTACTGTATATCTGGTACTGTAGAATCTAGTACTGTATAACTGGTACTGTAGAATCTAGTATTGTAGAATCTAGTACTGTATAACTGGTACTGTGGAATCTAGTACTGTATAACTGGTACTGTAGACCTGGTACTGTAGAATCTGGTACTGTAGAATCTGGTACTGTAGAATTTAGTACTGTATATCTGGTACTGTAGAACTGGTACTGTAGAATCTAGTACTGTATATCTGGAACTGTAAAACTGGTACTGTAGAATCTGGTACTGTAGAATCTGGTACTGTAGAATCTGGTACTGTATAACTGGTACTGTATAACTGGTACTGTAGAATCTAGTACTGTATAACTGGTACTGTAGAATCTGGTACTGTATAACTGGTACTGTATAACTGGTACTGTAGAATCTGGTACTGTAGAATCTGGTACTTTAGAATCTAGTACTGTATATCTGGTACTGTAGAATCTGGTACTGTAGAATCTAGTACTGTAGAATCTAGTACTGTAGAACTGGTACTGTAGAATCTGGTACAGTAGAATCTAGTACTGTATATCTGGTACTGTAGAATCTGGTACTGTAGAATCTAGTACTGTATAACTGGTAATGTAGAATCTAGTACTGTAGAATCTAGTACTGTATAACTGGTACTGTAGAATCTAGTACTGTATAACTGGTACTGTAGAATCTAGTACTGTATAACTGGTACTGTAGAATCTGGTACTGTAGAATCTGGTACTGTGGAATCTAGTACTGTATAACTGGTACTGTAGAATCTTGTACTGTAGAATCTAGTACTGTATATCTGGTACTGTAGAATCTAGTACTGTATATCTGGTACTGTAGAATCTAGTACTGTATAACTGGTACTGTAGAATCTGGTACTGTAGAATCTAGTACTGTATAACTGGTACTGTAGAATCTGGTACTGTAGAATCTAGTACTGTATAACTGGTACTGTAGAATCTAGTATTGTAGAATCTAGTACTGTATAACTGGTACTGTGGAATCTAGTACTGTATAACTGGTACTGTAGACCTGGTACTGTAGAATCTGGTACTGTAGAATCTGGTACTGTAGAATTTAGTACTGTATATCTGGTACTGTAGAACTGGTACTGTAGAATCTAGTACTGTATATCTGGAACTGTAAAACTGGTACTGTAGAATCTGGTACTGTAGAATCTGGTACTGTAGAATCTGGTACTGTATAACTGGTACTGTATAACTGGTACTGTAGAATCTAGTACTGTATAACTGGTACTGTAGAATCTGGTACTGTATAACTGGTACTGTATAACTGGTACTGTAGAATCTGGTACTGTATAACTGGTACTGTATAACTGGTACTGTAGAATCTGGTACTGTAGAATCTGGTACTTTAGAATCTAGTACTGTATATCTGGTACTGTAGAATCTGGTACTGTAGAATCTAGTACTGTAGAATCTAGTACTGTAGAACTGGTACTGTAGAATCTGGTACAGTAGAATCTAGTACTGTATATCTGGTACTGTAGAATCTGGTACTGTAGAATCTAGTACTGTATAACTGGTAATGTAGAATCTAGTACTGTAGAATCTAGTACTGTATAACTGGTACTGTAGAATCTAGTACTGTATAACTGGTACTGTAGAATCTAGTACTGTATAACTGGTACTGTAGAATCTGGTACTGTAGAATCTGGTACTGTGGAATCTAGTACTGTATAACTGGTACTGTAGAATCTTGTACTGTAGAATCTAGTACTGTATATCTGGTACTGTAGAATCTAGTACTGTATATCTGGTACTGTAGAATCTAGTACTGTATAACTGGTACTGTAGAATCTGGTACTGTAGAATCTAGTACTGTATAACTGGTACTGTAGAATCTGGTACTGTAGAATCTGGTACTGTATGACTGGTACTGTATGACTGGTACTGTAGAATCTGGTACCGCAGAATCTGGTACTGTATAGCTGGTATTGTATAACTGGTACTGTATGACTGGTACTGTAGAATCTGGTACTGTAAAACTGGTACTGTATATCTGGTACTGTATAACTGGTACTGTAGATCTGGTACTGAAGAATCTGATACTGTAGAATCTGGTACTGTAGAATCTGGTACTGTATAACTGGTACTGTAGAATCTGGTACTGTAGAATCTGGTACTGTAGAATCTGGTACTGTATAACTGGTACTGTAGAATCTAGTACTGTATAACTGGTACTGTAGAATCTGGTACTGTAGAATCTGGTACTGTAGAATCTAGTACTGTATATCTGATACTATAGAATCTAGTACTGTAGAATCTGGTACTGTATAACTGGTACTGTAGAATCTGGTACTGTAGAATCGGTACTGTAGAATCTAGTACTGTAGAATCTAGTACTGTATAACTGGTACTGTAGAATCTGGTACTGTAGAATCTAGTACTGTATATCTGGTACTGTAGAATCTAGTACTGTATAACTGGTACTGTAGAATCTAGTACTGTAGAATCTAGTACTGTATAACTGGTACTGTAGAATCTAGTACTGTATAACTGGTACTGTAGAATCTGGTACTGTAGAATCTAGTACTGTATATCTGGTACTGTAGAATCTAGTACTGTATAACTGGTACTGTAGAATCTAGTACTGTAGAATCTAGTACTGTATATCTGGTACTGTAGAATCTGGTACTGTAGAATCTGGTACTGTAGAATCTGGTACTGTGGAATCTAGTACTGTATAACTGGTACTGTAGACCTGGTACTGTAGAATCTGGTACTGTAGAATTTAGTACTGTATATCTGGTACTGTAGAACTGGTACTGTAGAATCTAGTACTGTATATCTGATACTGTAGAATCTAGTACTGTAGAATCTGGTACTGTATAACTGGTACTGTAGAATCTGGTACTGTATAACTGGTACTGTATAACTGGTACTGTATAACTGGTACTGTAGAATCTAGTACTGTATAACTGGTACTGTAGAATCTGGTACTGTATAACTGGTACTGTATAACTGGTACTGTAGAATCTGGTACTGTATAACTGGTACTGTATAACTGGTACTGTAGAATCTGGTACTGTAGAATCTGGTACTGTAGAATCTAGTACTGTATATCTGGTACTGTAGAATCTGGTACTGTAGAATCTAGTACTGTAGAATCTAGTACTGTAGAACTGGTACTGTAGAATCTGGTACTGTAGAATCTGGTACTGTAGAATCTGGTACTGTGGAATCTAGTACTGTATAACTGGTACTGTAGACCTGGTACTGTAGAATCTGGTACTGTAGAATCTGGTACTGTAGAATCTAGTACTGTATATCTGATACTGTAGAATCTAGTACTGTAGAATCTGGTACTGTAGAATCTGGTACTGTAGAATCTAGTACTGTATAACTGGTACTGTAGAATCTAGTACTGTAGAATCTAGTACTGTATAACTGGTACTGTAGAATCTGGTACTGTAGAATCTAGTACTGTATATCTGGTACTGTAGAATCTAGTACTGTATAACTGGTACTGTAGAATCTAGTATTGTAGAATCTAGTACTGTATAACTGGTACTGTAGAATCTAGTACTGTATAACTGGTACTGTAGAATCTGGTACTGTAGAATCTAGTACTGTATATCTGGTACTGTAGAATCTAGTACTGTATAACTGGTACTGTAGAATCTAGTACTGTAGAATCTAGTACTGTATATCTGGTACTGTAGAATCTGGTACTGTAGAATCTGGTACTGTAGAATCTGGTACTGTGGAATCTAGTACTGTATAACTGGTACTGTAGACCTGGTACTGTAGAATCTGGTACTGTAGAATCTGGTACTGTAGAATTTAGTACTGTATATCTGGTACTGTAGAACTGGTACTGTAGAATCTAGTACTGTATATCTGGAACTGTAAAACTGGTACTGTAGAATCTGGTACTGTAGAATCTGGTACTGTAGAATCTGGTACTGTATAACTGGTACTGTATAACTGGTACTGTATAACTGGTACTGTAGAATCTAGTACTGTATAACTGGTACTGTAGAATCTGGTACTGTATAACTGGTACTGTATAACTGGTACTGTAGAATCTGGTACTGTATAACTGGTACTGTATAACTGGTACTGTAGAATCTGGTACTGTAGAATCTGGTACTTTAGAATCTAGTACTGTATATCTGGTACTGTAGAATCTGGTACTGTAGAATCTAGTACTGTAGAATCTAGTACTGTAGAACTGGTACTGTAGAATCTGGTACTGTAGATTCTGGTACTGTAGAATCTGGTACTGTATAACTGGTACTGTATAACTGGTACTGTAGAATCTAGTACTGTATAACTGGTACTGTAGAATCTGGTACTGTATAACTGGTACTGTATAACTGGTACTGTAGAATCTGGTACTGTATAACTGGTACTGTATAACTGGTACTGTAGAATCTGGTACTGTAGAATCTGGTACTTTAGAATCTAGTACTGTATATCTGGTACTGTAGAATCTGGTACTGTAGAATCTAGTACTGTAGAATCTAGTACTGTAGAACTGGTACTGTAGAATCTGGTACAGTAGAATCTAGTACTGTATAACTGGTACTGTAGAATCTAGTATTGTAGAATCTAGTACTGTATAACTGGTACTGTGGAATCTAGTACTGTATAACTGGTACTGTAGACCTGGTACTGTAGAATCTGGTACTGTAGAATCTGGTACTGTAGAATTTAGTACTGTATATCTGGTACTGTAGAACTGGTACTGTAGAATCTAGTACTGTATATCTGGAACTGTAAAACTGGTACTGTAGAATCTGGTACTGTAGAATCTGGTACTGTAGAATCTGGTACTGTATAACTGGTACTGTATAACTGGTACTGTAGAATCTAGTACTGTATAACTGGTACTGTAGAATCTGGTACTGTATAACTGGTACTGTATAACTGGTACTGTAGAATCTGGTACTGTATAACTGGTACTGTATAACTGGTACTGTAGAATCTGGTACTGTAGAATCTGGTACTTTAGAATCTAGTACTGTATATCTGGTACTGTAGAATCTGGTACTGTAGAATCTAGTACTGTAGAATCTAGTACTGTAGAACTGGTACTGTAGAATCTGGTACAGTAGAATCTAGTACTGTATATCTGGTACTGTAGAATCTGGTACTGTAGAATCTAGTACTGTATAACTGGTAATGTAGAATCTAGTACTGTAGAATCTAGTACTGTATAACTGGTACTGTAGAATCTAGTACTGTATAACTGGTACTGTAGAATCTAGTACTGTATAACTGGTACTGTAGAATCTGGTACTGTAGAATCTGGTACTGTGGAATCTAGTACTGTATAACTGGTACTGTAGAATCTTGTACTGTAGAATCTAGTACTGTATATCTGGTACTGTAGAATCTAGTACTGTATATCTGGTACTGTAGAATCTGGTACTGTATAACTGGTACTGTATAACTGGTACTGTAGAATCTGGTACTGTATAACTGGTACTGTATAACTGGTACTGTAGAATCTGGTACTGTAGAATCTGGTACTTTAGAATCTAGTACTGTATATCTGGTACTGTAGAATCTGGTACTGTAGAATCTAGTACTGTAGAATCTAGTACTGTAGAACTGGTACTGTAGAATCTGGTACAGTAGAATCTAGTACTGTATAACTGGTACTGTAGAATCTAGTATTGTAGAATCTAGTACTGTATAACTGGTACTGTGGAATCTAGTACTGTATAACTGGTACTGTAGACCTGGTACTGTAGAATCTGGTACTGTAGAATCTGGTACTGTAGAATTTAGTACTGTATATCTGGTACTGTAGAACTGGTACTGTAGAATCTAGTACTGTATATCTGGAACTGTAAAACTGGTACTGTAGAATCTGGTACTGTAGAATCTGGTACTGTAGAATCTGGTACTGTATAACTGGTACTGTATAACTGGTACTGTAGAATCTAGTACTGTATAACTGGTACTGTAGAATCTGGTACTGTATAACTGGTACTGTATAACTGGTACTGTAGAATCTGGTACTGTATAACTGGTACTGTATAACTGGTACTGTAGAATCTGGTACTGTAGAATCTGGTACTTTAGAATCTAGTACTGTATATCTGGTACTGTAGAATCTGGTACTGTAGAATCTAGTACTGTAGAATCTAGTACTGTAGAACTGGTACTGTAGAATCTGGTACAGTAGAATCTAGTACTGTATATCTGGTACTGTAGAATCTGGTACTGTAGAATCTAGTACTGTATAACTGGTAATGTAGAATCTAGTACTGTAGAATCTAGTACTGTATAACTGGTACTGTAGAATCTAGTACTGTATAACTGGTACTGTAGAATCTAGTACTGTATAACTGGTACTGTAGAATCTGGTACTGTAGAATCTGGTACTGTGGAATCTAGTACTGTATAACTGGTACTGTAGAATCTTGTACTGTAGAATCTAGTACTGTATATCTGGTACTGTAGAATCTAGTACTGTATATCTGGTACTGTAGAATCTAGTACTGTATAACTGGTACTGTAGAATCTGGTACTGTAGAATCTAGTACTGTATAACTGGTACTGTAGAATCTGGTACTGTAGAATCTGGTACTGTATGACTGGTACTGTATGACTGGTACTGTAGAATCTGGTACTGCAGAATCTGGTACTGTATAGCTGGTATTGTATAACTGGTACTGTATGACTGGTACTGTAGAATCTGGTACTGTAAAACTGGTACTGTATATCTGGTACTGTATAACTGGTACTGTAGATCTGGTACTGAAGAATCTGATACTGTAGAATCTGGTACTGTAGAATCTGGTACTGTATAACTGGTACTGTAGAATCTGGTACTGTAGAATCTGGTACTGTAGAATCTGGTACTGTATAACTGGTACTGTAGAATCTAGTACTGTATAACTGGTACTGTAGAATCTGGTACTGTAGAATCTGGTACTGTAGAATCTAGTACTGTATATCTGATACTATAGAATCTAGTACTGTAGAATCTGGTACTGTATAACTGGTACTGTAGAATCTGGTACTGTAGAATCGGTACTGTAGAATCTAGTACTGTAGAATCTAGTACTGTATAACTGGTACTGTAGAATCTGGTACTGTAGAATCTAGTACTGTATATCTGGTACTGTAGAATCTAGTACTGTATAACTGGTACTGTAGAATCTAGTACTGTAGAATCTAGTACTGTATAACTGGTACTGTAGAATCTAGTACTGTATAACTGGTACTGTAGAATCTGGTACTGTAGAATCTAGTACTGTATATCTGGTACTGTAGAATCTAGTACTGTATAAATGGTACTGTAGAATCTAGTACTGTAGAATCTAGTACTGTATATCTGGTACTGTAGAATCTGGTACTGTAGAATCTGGTACTGTAGAATCTGGTACTGTGGAATCTAGTACTGTATAACTGGTACTGTAGACCTGGTACTGTAGAATCTGGTACTGTAGAATTTAGTACTGTATATCTGGTACTGTAGAACTGGTACTGTAGAATCTAGTACTGTATATCTGATACTGTAGAATCTAGTACTGTAGAATCTGGTACTGTATAACTGGTACTGTAGAATCTGGTACTGTATAACTGGTACTGTATAACTGGTACTGTATAACTGGTACTGTAGAATCTAGTACTGTATAACTGGTACTGTAGAATCTGGTACTGTATAACTGGTACTGTATAACTGGTACTGTAGAATCTGGTACTGTATAACTGGTACTGTATAACTGGTACTGTAGAATCTGGTACTGTAGAATCTGGTACTGTAGAATCTAGTACTGTATATCTGGTACTGTAGAATCTGGTACTGTAGAATCTAGTACTGTAGAATCTAGTACTGTAGAACTGGTACTGTAGAATCTGGTACTGTAGAATCTGGTACTGTAGAATCTGGTACTGTGGAATCTAGTACCGTATAACTGGTACTGTAGACCTGGTACTGTAGAATCTGGTACTGTAGAATCTGGTACTGTAGAATCTAGTACTGTATATCTGATACTGTAGAATCTAGTACTGTAGAATCTGGTACTGTAGAATCTGGTACTGTAGAATCTAGTACTGTATAACTGGTACTGTAGAATCTAGTACTGTAGAATCTAGTACTGTATAACTGGTACTGTAGAATCTGGTACTGTAGAATCTAGTACTGTATATCTGGTACTGTAGAATCTAGTACTGTATAACTGGTACTGTAGAATCTAGTATTGTAGAATCTAGTACTGTATAACTGGTACTGTAGAATCTAGTACTGTATAACTGGTACTGTAGAATCTGGTACTGTAGAATCTAGTACTGTATATCTGGTACTGTAGAATCTAGTACTGTATAACTGGTACTGTAGAATCTAGTACTGTAGAATCTAGTACTGTATATCTGGTACTGTAGAATCTGGTACTGTAGAATCTGGTACTGTGGAATCTAGTACTGTATAACTGGTACTGTAGACCTGGTACTGTAGAATCTGGTACTGTAGAATCTGGTACTGTAGAATTTAGTACTGTATATCTGGTACTGTAGAACTGGTACTGTAGAATCTAGTACTGTATATCTGGAACTGTAAAACTGGTACTGTAGAATCTGGTACTGTAGAATCTGGTACTGTAGAATCTGGTACTGTATAACTGGTACTGTATAACTGGTACTGTATAACTGGTACTGTAGAATCTAGTACTGTATAACTGGTACTGTAGAATCTGGTACTGTATAACTGGTACTGTATAACTGGTACTGTAGAATCTGGTACTGTATAACTGGTACTGTATAACTGGTACTGTAGAATCTGGTACTGTAGAATCTGGTACTTTAGAATCTAGTACTGTATATCTGGTACCGTAGAATCTGGTACTGTAGAATCTAGTACTGTAGAATCTAGTACTGTAGAACTGGTACTGTAGAATCTGGTACTGTAGAATCTGGTACTGTAGAATCTGGTACTGTATAACTGGTACTGTATAACTGGTACTGTAGAATCTAGTACTGTATAACTGGTACTGTAGAATCTGGTACTGTATAACTGGTACTGTATAACTGGTACTGTAGAATCTGGTACTGTATAACTGGTACTGTATAACTGGTACTGTAGAATCTGGTACTGTAGAATCTGGTACTTTAGAATCTAGTACTGTATATCTGGTACTGTAGAATCTGGTACTGTAGAATCTAGTACTGTAGAATCTAGTACTGTAGAACTGGTACTGTAGAATCTGGTACAGTAGAATCTAGTACTGTATATCTGGTACTGTAGAATCTGGTACTGTAGAATCTAGTACTGTATAACTGGTAATGTAGAATCTAGTACTGTAGAATCTAGTACTGTATAACTGGTACTGTAGAATCTAGTACTGTATAACTGGTACTGTAGAATCTAGTACTGTATAACTGGTACTGTAGAATCTGGTACTGTAGAATCTGGTACTGTGGAATCTAGTACTGTATAACTGGTACTGTAGAATCTGGTACTGTAGAATCTAGTACTGTATATCTGGTACTGTAGAATCTAGTACTGTATATCTGGTACTGTAGAATCTAGTACTGTATAACTGGTACTGTAGAATCTGGTACTGTAGAATCTAGTACTGTATAACTGGTACTGTAGAATCTGGTACTGTAAAATCTGGTACTGTATGACTGGTACTGTATGACTGGTACTGTATGACTGGTACTGTAGAATCTTGTACTGCAGAATCTGGTACTGTATAGCTGGTATTGTATAACTGGTACTGTATGACTGGTACTGTAGAATCTGGTACTGTAAAACTGGTACTGTATATCTGGTACTGTATAACTGGTACTGTAGATCTGGTACTGAAGAATCTGATACTGTAGAATCTGGTACTGTAGAATCTGGTACTGTATAACTGGTACTGTAGAATCTGGTACTGTAGAATCTGGTACTGTATAACTGGTACTGTATAACTGGTACTGTAGAATCTGGTACTGTATAACTGGTACTGTATAACTGGTACTGTAGAATCTAGTACTGTATAACTGGTACTGTAGAATCTGGTACTGTATAACTGGTACTGTATAACTGGTACTGTCGAATCTGGTACTGTATAACTGGTACTGTAGAATCTGGTACTGTAGAATCTGGTACTGTAGAATCTCGTACTGTATATCTGGTACTGTAGAATCTGGTACTGTAGAATCTAGTACTGTAGAATCTAGTACTGTATATCTGGTACTGTAGAATCTGGTACTGTAGAATCTAGTACTGTATAACTGGTACTGTAGAATCTAGTACTGTATAACTGGTACTGTAGAATCTAGTACTGTAGAATCTAGTACTGTATATCTGGTACTGTAGAATCTGGTACTGTAGAATCTGGTACTGTAGAATCTGGTACTGTGGAATCTAGTACTGTATAACTGGTACTGTAGACCTGGTACTGTAGAATCTGGTACTGTAGAATCTGGTACTGTAGAATTTAGTACTGTATATCTGGTACTGTAGAACTGGTACTGTAGAATCTAGTACTGTATATCTGATACTGTAGAATCTAGTACTGTAGAATCTGGTACTGTATAACTGGTACTGTAGAATCTGGTACTGTATAACTGGTACTGTATAACTGGTACTGTATAACTGGTACTGTAGAATCTAGTACTGTATAACTGGTACTGTAGAATCTGGTACTGTATAACTGGTACTGTATAACTGGTACTGTAGAATCTGGTACTGTATATCTGGTACTGTATAACTGGTACTGTAGAATCTGGTACTGTAGAATCTGGTACTGTAGAATCTAGTACTGTATATCTGGTACTGTAGAATCTGGTACTGTAGAATCTAGTACTGTAGAATCTAGTACTGTAGAACTGGTACTGTAGAATCTGGTACTGTAGAATCTGGTACTGTAGAATCTGGTACTGTGGAATCTAGTACTGTATAACTGGTACTGTAGACCTGGTACTGTAGAATCTGGTACTGTAGAATCTGGTACTGTAGAATCTAGTACTGTATATCTGATACTGTAGAATCTAGTACAGTAGAATCTGGTACTGTAGAATCTGGTACTGTAGAATCTAGTACTGTATAACTGGTACTGTAGAATCTAGAACTGTAGAATCTAGTACTGTATAACTGGTACTGTAGAATCTGGTACTGTAGAATCTAGTACTGTATATCTGGTACTGTAGAATCTAGTACTGTATAACTGGTACTGTAGAATCTAGTATTGTAGAATCTAGTACTGTATAACTGGTACTGTAGAATCTAGTACTGTATAACTGGTACTGTAGAATCTGGTACTGTAGAATCTAGTACTGTATATCTGGTACTGTAGAATCTAGTACTGTATAACTGGTACTGTAGAATCTAGTACTGTAGAATCTAGTACTGTATATCTGGTACTGTAGAATCTGGTACTGTAGAATCTGGTACTGTAGAATCTGGTACTGTGGAATCTAGTACTGTATAACTGGTACTGTAGACCTGGTACTGTAGAATCTGGTACTGTAGAATCTGGTACTGTAGAATTTAGTACTGTATATCTGGTACTGTAGAACTGGTACTGTAGAATCTAGTACTGTATATCTGGAACTGTAAAACTGGTACTGTAGAATCTGGTACTGTAGAATCTGGTACTGTAGAATCTGGTACTGTATAACTGGTACTGTATAAGTGGTACTGTATAACTGGTACTGTAGAATCTAGTACTGTATAACTGGTACTGTAGAATCTGGTACTGTATAACTGGTACTGTATAACTGGTACTGTAGAATCTGGTACTGTATAACTGGTACTGTATAACTGGTACTGTAGAATCTGGTACTGTAGAATCTGGTACTTTAGAATCTAGTACTGTATATCTGGTACTGTAGAATCTGGTACTGTAGAATCTAGTACTGTAGAATCTAGTACTGTAGAACTGGTACTGTAGAATCTGGTACAGTAGAATCTAGTACTGTATATCTGGTACTGTAGAATCTGGTACTGTAGAATCTAGTACTGTATAACTGGTAATGTAGAATCTAGTACTGTAGAATCTAGTACTGTATAACTGGTACTGTAGAATCTAGTACTGTATAACTGGTACTGTAGAATCTAGTACTGTATAACTGGTACTGTAGAATCTGGTACTGTAGAATCTGGTACTGTGGAATCTAGTACTGTATAACTGGTACTGTAGAATCTGGTACTGTAGAATCTAGTACTGTATATCTGGTACTGTAGAATCTAGTACTGTATATCTGGTACTGTAGAATCTAGTACTGTATAACTGGTACTGTAGAATCTGGTACTGTAGAATCTAGTACTGTATAACTGGTACTGTAGAATCTGGTACTGTAGAATCTGGTACTGTATGACTGGTACTGTATGACTGGTACTGTATGACTGGTACTGTAGAATCTGGTACTGCAGAATCTGGTACTGTATAGCTGGTATTGTATAACTGGTACTGTATGACTGGTACTGTAGAATCTGGTACTGTAAAACTGGTACTGTATATCTGGTACTGTATAACTGGTACTGTAGATCTGGTACTGAAGAATCTGATACTGTATAATCTGGTACTGTAGAATCTGGTACTGTATAACTGGTACTGTAGAATCTGGTACTGTAGAATCTGGTACTGTAGAATCTGGTACTGTATAACTGGTACTGTATAACTGGTACTGTAGAATCTGGTACTGTATAACTGGTACTGTATAACTGGTACTGTAGAATCTAGTACTGTATAACTGGTACTGTAGAATCTGGTACTGTAGAATCTGGTACTGTAGAATCTCGTACTGTATATCTGGTACTGTAGAATCTGGTACTGTAGAATCTAGTACTGTAGAGTCTAGTACTGTATATCTGGTACTGTAGAATCTGGTACTGTAGAATCTAGTACTGTATAACTGGTACTGTAGAATCTAGTACTGTATAACTGGTACTGTAGAATCTGGTACTGTAGAATCTGGTACTGTAGAACTGGTACTGTAGAATCTAGTACTGTATAACTGGTACTGTAGAATCTGGTACTGTAGAATCTAGTACTGTATATCTGTACTGTAGAATCTAGTACTGTAGAATCTGGTACTGTATAACTGGTACTGTAGAATCTGGTACTGTATAACTGGTACTGTAGAATCTGGTACTGTGGAATCTAGTACTGTATAACTGGTACTGTAGAATCTGGTACTGTAGAATCTAGTACTGTATATCTGGTACTGTAGAATCTAGTACTGTATAACTGGTACTGTAGAATCTAGTACTGTAGAATCTAGTACTGTATAACTGGTACTGTAGAATCTAGTACTGTATAACTGGTACTGTAGAATCTGGTACTGTAGAATCTAGTACTGTATATCTGGTACTGTAGAATCTTGTACTGTATAACTGGTACTGTAGAATCTAGTACTGTAGAATCTAGTACTGTAGAATCTGGTACTGTAGATCTGGTACTGTAGAATCTGGTACTGTGGAATCTAGTACTGTATAACTGGTACAGTGGACCTGGTACTGTATAACTGGTACTGTAGAATCTGGTACTGTAGAATCTGGTACTGTAGAATCTGGTACTGTAGAATCTGGTACTGTAGAATCTAGTACTGTATATCTGGTACTGTAGAATCTGGTACTGTAGAATCTAGTACTGTATAACTGGTACTGTAGAATCTGGTACTATAGAATCTAGTACTGTATATCTGGTACTGTAGAATCTAGTACTGTATAACTGGTACTGTAGAATCTGGTACTGTCGAATCTAGTACTGTATAACTGGTACTGTAGATTCTGGTACTGTGGAATCTAGTACTGTATAACTGGTACTGTAGAATCTAGTACTGTATAACTGGTACTGTAGAATCTGGTACTGTAGAATCTAGTACTGTATATCTGGTACTGTAGAATCTGGTACTTTAGAATCTAGTACTGTGGAATCTAGTACTGTATAACTGGTACTGTAGAATCTGGTACTGTAGAATCTAGTACTGTATATCTGGTACTGTAGAATCTAGTACTGTATAACTGGTACTGTAGAATCTAGTACTGTATAACTGGTACTGTAGAATCTGGTACTGTAGAATCTGGTACTGTGGAATCTAGTACTGTATAACTGGTACTGTAGAATCTGGTACTGTAGAATCTAGTACTGTATATCTGGTACTGTAGAATCTAGTACTGTATAACTGGTACTGTAGAATCTAGTACTGTATAACTGGTACTGTAGAATCTGGTACTGTAGAATCTGGTACTGTATGACTGGTACTGTAGAATCTGGTACTGTATAACTGGTACTGTAGAATCTGGTACTGTAGAATCTGGTACTGTAGAATCTGGTACTGTAGAATCTGGTACTGTATGACTGGTACTGTATATCTGGTACTGTATGACTGGTACTGTAGAATCTGGTACTGTAGAATCTGGTACTGTATAACTGGTATTGTATAGCTGGTACTGTATGACTGGTACTGTAGAATCTGGTACTGTATAACTGGTACTGTATATCTGGTACTGTATAACTGGTACTGTAGATCTGGTACTGAAGAATCTGATACTGTAGAATCTGGTACTGTAGAATCTGGTACCGTATAACTGGTACTGTAGAATCTGGTACCGTATAACTGGTACTGTAGAATCTGGTACTGTATAACTGGTACTGTAGAATCTGGTACCGTATAACTGGTACTGTAGAATCTGGTACCGTATAACTGGTACTGTAGAATCTGGTACTGTATATCTGGTACTGTAGAATCTGGTACTGTATATCTGGTACTGTAGAATCTGGTACCGTATGACTGGTACTGTAGAATCTGGTACTGTATATCTGGTACTGTAGAATCTGGTACTGTAGAATCTGGTACTGTAGAATCTGGTACTGTACATCTGGTACTGTATAACTGGTACTGTATAACTGGTACTGAATAATCTGATACTGTAGAATCTGGTACTGTAGAATCTGGTACTGTAGAATCTGGTACTGTATAACTGGTACTGTATGACTGGCACTGTAGAATCTGGTGCTGTAGAATCTGGTACTGTAGAATCTGGTACTGTATAACTGGTACTGTAGACCTGCTACTGTATAACTGGTACTGTAGAATCTGGTACTGTAGAATATGGTACTGTATAACTGGTACTGTAGACCTGGTACTGTATAACTGGTACTGTAGAATCTGGTACTGTAGAATCTGGTACTGTAGAATCTGGTACTGTAGAGTCTGCTACTGTAGAATCTGGTACTGTATAACTGGTATTGTATAACTGGTACTGTATGACTGGTACTGTAGAATCTGGTACTGTATAACTGGTACTCTATAACTGGTACTGTATATCTGGTACTGTAGAATCTGGTACTGTAGAGTCTGCTACTGTAGAATCAGTAGTTTGGGTTTTTGGTTATTTGGTCAAATCACGTTTCCACAGGTGTTACCATGTTTCTAGTTTCGGAAGGGGAGGGGACATTCGGTCCGTAACGTTTGAAGAGAGAGGGTGGAGCTCCACGTTCTGGTTCCGCTCCTCGTTCTACCACCTCTTAACCCCTTCTCTTAACATACATGGACCCAGGACTTAATCGAGCAGGTGTCCAAATACACAAGTCTTTAGTTCAGGGACGACCAAGATGTTCAGGATTTAACCAAGATGATGTTCTGGGGTAACCAAGATGATGTTCTGGGGGTAACCAAGATGATGTTCTGGGGGTAACCTAGATGATGTTCTGGGGGTAACCTAGATGATGTTCTGGGGGTAACCTAGATGATGTTCTGGGGGTAACCTAGATGATGTTCTGGGGTAACCAAGATGATGTTCTGGGGTAACCAAGATGATGTTCTGGGGGTAACCAAGATGATGTTCTGGGGTAACCTAGATGATGTTCTGGGGGTAACCAAGATGATGTTCTGGGGTAACCAAGATGATGTTCTGGGGGTAACCTAGATGATGTTCTGGGGGTAACCAAGATGATGTTCTGGGGGTAACCTAGATGATGTTCTGGGGTAACCTAGATGATGTTCTGGGGGTAACCTAGATGATGTTCTGGGGGTAACCTAGATGATGTTCTGGGGGTAACCTAGATGATGTTCTGGGGTAACCAAGATGATGTAACCAAGATGATGTTCTGAGGTAACCAAGATGATGTTCTGGGGGTAACCAAGATGATGTTCTGGGGGTAACCTAGATGATGTTCTGGGGGTAACCTAGATGATGTTCTGGGGGTAACCAAGATGATGTAACCAAGATGATGTTCTGGGGGTAACCAAGATGATGTTCTGGGGGTAACCAAGATGATGTTCTGGGGGTAACCTAGATGATGTTCTGGGGTAACCAAAATGATGTTCTGGGGTAACCAAGATTATGTTCTGGGGGTAACCTAGATGATGTTCTGGGGGTAACCAAGATGATGTTCTGGGGGTAACCTAGATGATGTTCTGGGGGTAACCTAGATGATGTTCTGGGGGTAACCTAGATGATGTTCTGGGGGTAACCTAGATGATGTTCTGGGGGTAACCAAGATGATGTTCTGGGGTAACCAAGATGATGTTCTGGGGGTAACCTAGATGATGTTCTGGGGGTAACCAAGATGATGTTCTGGGGGTAACCTAGATGATGTTCTGGGGGTAACCTAGATGATGTTCTGGGGGTAACCTAGATGATGTTCTGGGGTAACCTAGATGATGTTCTGGGGGTAACCTAGATGATGTTCTGGGGGTAACCTAGATGATGTCCTGGGGGTAACCTAGATGATGTTCTGGGGGTAACCAAGATGATGTTCTGGGGGTAACCTAGATGATGTTCTGGGGGTAACCTAGATGATGTTCTGGGGGTAACCAAGATGATGTAACCAAGATGATGTTCTGGGGGTAACCTAGATGATGTTCTGGGGTAACCTAGATGATGTTCTGGGGGTAACCTAGATGATGTTCTGGGGGTAACCAAGATGATGTTCTGGGGTAACCTAGATGATGTTCTGGGGGTGACCAAGATGATGTT